>NW_005269145.1:0-353 GCF_000412655.1 Myotis brandtii | reverse complement strand
TCTGTAAATTTATAGCACATTGTCATCATTGACTTAAGTACTGGGCATTCTAATATAGATTTTATTTCTAGTGTCATATTTGATAATTCAATATGGGTAATATTGTCTTGTTTCATAGATGAGATCTGCAGCTTGGAAAGGTTGAGCTGTTTTCTCGAGGCCATATTGTCAGTAAGCTGAGGCTCGAAATCGGTCATGGTCAGTCTGTCTCTAAAGCCTGAGCTCATCCTATTTTGCCACACTGCCTTGAATTCTAATATTTTCCCTATCCACCATTTTCCATCCTTCTCTCATTCTCTCAAGCTGTTGTTTCTTCTCATTTCTGTGTAATCTTCATTGTCCTTTGCAAGAAC
>NW_005269144.1:0-353 GCF_000412655.1 Myotis brandtii | reverse complement strand
GGAGTCTCACAGGGTGACATGGTGAAAGGGCTGAGGGACCATAGCCCCTCAGCACAGGTAGAGGTGGCAGGGGTGGCAACCTGTGGTGACCTGAGGTGGCCTGGCATCCTGTGAGGCCATAGAGGTTGCCAATAAAATGGGGGCTGGTGGCTCTGGGATGCCAGGTCCTACACTCTTCCTGCTTCTGGTGCTGCCACCTTCTCTGGTGAGCAAGAAGAGCTTCCTGCACAGCATCCCGGGATCTAGAGACTTCCAGCACCTCAGCCTGAGCTGGGAAAGCCTCCACCGCCACCTCAGCCAGGACGGAGGGAACTTCCGCCACCACCGCAGCCTGGGTGCCTGGCAGGTGCAGA
>NW_005269143.1:0-353 GCF_000412655.1 Myotis brandtii | reverse complement strand
TCTCAAAAATAAAGATTAAAAAAAAGACCAGTTATTACCTTTTCCTATTTAAAAGAGAAACAAAACAACAACTTAATATTAAGCATTTTTTTAAATGCATTAACATTGCTAAGAACAGTTTCATTTTTGTTAAATTTGCTTAGTAGTTCATAAAAATTTAAATAAATGCAACATACACAAATTGCTTATATTAATATAAACTATTTTAAAATGTAATCATTGTAAAGGCTTATAATTATTTCTTAGACCAACACATTTTGGTAATATAATTAAATACTTTGACATAAACTATTTGAATGTCTCAAGCAAAAGTTTGTGCTGCTTAAAGATTTAAAATAATCTAGTTTAAGATT
>NW_005269142.1:0-353 GCF_000412655.1 Myotis brandtii | reverse complement strand
GGGAAGAGCCCCCTTCACTCTCAGACACATCTCTTCTTTTTCTGTGGCAACTTACCCAGGTTACTGCTGCTGCTGGGAGAAGTAGCCTTTAGGAAATGCAGGTGGAGATGTCTAGTAGGTACTTGCAGCAAGATTGCCAATTGTCTATGAATTGTCCTTCGTCAGTAATAGAACTGACTTTTAGCTGGGCATGTTGCAAAACGGGTAAAAAATTTTCTAGTCTCCATCCTGTTGTGTCATGAGACCAAGTTCTGGTTGCTATGTTACTTGAAGTATATGTGGGAGTTGCAGGAAGTCTCCTTTAAAGAGAAAAAAGTTCAGCCTGGCTGGTGTTGCTCAGTGGTTGAGCATTG
>NW_005269141.1:0-353 GCF_000412655.1 Myotis brandtii | reverse complement strand
GGAACCTGGACCCCAGTCCTAAGGGTGGTGCTCGTCCCTGGCTCAGCTAACGCGCTCCTGGTTTTTACAGAGCTTCTGGCCCGCCTTCCCTCGGCCTGAAAGCCTTCCCTTTCCCCTGCCTGGGAGGTTCCGATGTTCTCGTTTAATGCAGTTCCTTGGGGAGGAGCTCAACAGGATCTGGGCAGAAGGCACCCCACTTCTCTCTCTAGTCCCCTCTTCTCTAATGCCTGCAACTTCAACATGCTCAGTGGGCATTTTAATGCTTTCCCCAAACTGCCCAACGATAACACATCACCTTCCCCACCTGAACAGATTCCACCTTCCCACCTCAGGCAATACCACCAGGATTCTGT
>NW_005269140.1:0-353 GCF_000412655.1 Myotis brandtii | reverse complement strand
GCCCACCGGACTGACTGCGCGGTGGAGGCCGGCCTGCTCGCGCCCCGCCCCCTCCTCAAGCCACGCCCATCATCAGGCCTCGTCCCTTCCTGCTCTCCCCTCCTCCAGGTCCAGCCCTCTCCTCGAAGGACTGCTCCTGCTGCAACTCGCTAGGCTGCTTTTGAGAAATTCCTGCGTGATTTGAATGTTATTTGCTCAAAGGACATGCCTTGTTCAGTGCTGCGAGTCTGCACTCATTAATTCTGAAAAAAGTGACTTGGGAGAACAGGGCACCAGGAGCCTGGTCCCTGGCCGGGATTTCCAGAAACACCCCTGGTATTGGGGGAGCAAGGGTGTGGGGTGGGGGTGGGGGG
>NW_005269139.1:0-352 GCF_000412655.1 Myotis brandtii | reverse complement strand
CAGGGAGAACGGCCGTGAGGAGACCTCCCCGTGAGACCGAGGGGCCCTGGGACCTTGCCCCTGCCCTGAGACCTTATCCTATGACCTACCTCCCTATGACCTTGACCCCGTGACCTTGCCCCTCCCCTGTGACCTTGCCCCTCCCTGTGACCTTATCTCCTTGTGACCTTGCCTCTCTGTGATCTTGCCCCTCCCCTGTGACCTTGCCCTCATGACCTTGCCCCTCCCCCATGACCTTGCTCTTCCGTGACCTTGCCCCTCCACCGTGACCTTGCCCCGCCCTGCAGGTGTTCTCTGGTTCCCCTGGGAATTCCATTCCTGTCTGGGGGTGGGGAGGGTGTTGACATGTGGC
>NW_005269138.1:0-352 GCF_000412655.1 Myotis brandtii | reverse complement strand
TCAATTTGCATATTTCCTCTTTATTATATAGGATAGCATTTATACTCTGTGCCCTCTTAATATATGTTTGCCAGGTCATTCTCCTGAATATAATTTCTACATACCTAATGACCTAAGTGTTTATGCACTTTTGGATGCATATATATTATACAACCATACCACTAATTACAATTTAAAGATTTTTAAATTTTGTAAAAGCCCAGAAAAGTACTACAATCCTCTCAAACTTGGTAGGTGATTGCTTTATAGTAAGTACAAAACAGTCATTATATTGTGCTGCTCAGATATGCAGCTATTATACACTAACTGGTTGCTATAAGATGTTAAACTCCTGGCACATTGGGAAATCTAA
>NW_005269137.1:0-352 GCF_000412655.1 Myotis brandtii | reverse complement strand
AAAACACATCCTCATGGGCTCAGCTTTCACACTTTCTGGTCCTCATTCTGAAAAATCCTGGCAGGCTTATCCTCACACTCAACTCTCCCACAACAGTACACTGCCATCTAAGCAAACACTCGAGCTCTCTGCACCTGATACACTTGAACAAACTCTCATCGTTCAAAACCATGCCACCCTCTTACCTGTTGACTGCATAAACACAGCCACCCAAGGACGTTCTGGGTCACCGCACAGGGGAGCTCCAAGGAACAGCGACCTCCCATGGATGGCCAAACAGGGACTTCCACATTCCATAAATGACTTCGCCTGAAAAAAAGAAGCAACAAACATTTGCAAGGCAGGATTCACC
>NW_005269136.1:0-352 GCF_000412655.1 Myotis brandtii | reverse complement strand
GTTTTCTGGGCGGCCTCAATGTAACCACAAGGGTCTTTAAAAATGGAAGAGGAGGCGGAAGTTCAAGCGAGCTGGCAGCACTGGGAAGACTTGCCCATCCTTGCTGGCTGTGAAGATGGAGAAAGGATACAGGAGCTGAGAACTGCAGCTGTCAGTCTACAGAAACCGGAAAAGCAGGGCACAGATGCTCCCCTGCAGGAAGGAAAGCAGCCCTGCCTTGATTTTAGCCAGGCCTGTTTTGGAATTCACTCTCCAGAACCGAAAGAGAATAAATTTGTATTGTTTCACTGTGTAAGGGCATTTTTAACAAATCCACTTGAACAGATTTTAAGAGAGGCTATAACAGTGCAAA
>NW_005269135.1:0-352 GCF_000412655.1 Myotis brandtii | reverse complement strand
TAGCGAATGGTCGACCGGTCCTTCTGGTCACTTGGTCGTAATGACCGCTTAGGCTTTTATATATACAGATGACACTTCAGGAGCATTTCTAAGTTGCCAAAAAATTGATCTAGGCAAATTTTATGTAGCATATTGTATAAAGGCAAGAGTAACATACAATTTGTCAAAGAATCTACCGGGAATCTTGCCCAGGCCTTGGCACGAGACTAAAATGCAGTATTTTAGTGAAATTTAAACAGAGCTATTGTGCATGAACTGGGAGTAGGTTGGGAGTAGAAGAAACTCCATTGTATAAATGCTGAAATATTACCTCAGATTCATAAATATTTGTCTCTGTCTTCCTATTTTTCTG
>NW_005269134.1:0-352 GCF_000412655.1 Myotis brandtii | reverse complement strand
AATATACTTTATAAATCCCTAATATGCAAAGTATCCCCTTGGGAGTTTTACCAACTGGGAGTTCCATCACTTGCTATGACATGTGCTGACCACCAGGGGACAGTGCAGAACAAAGGAAGGCTGAGGCAGGTGGCCGGCAGGTGCTAGGGACCCTTCCATGCATTAATTTCATCACTGGGCCTCTAGTATATACTAATAATAGCCTAGGGCCATCACGACTGGATGGACGACCGAACACCTGGGTCCCGGCTATAGGAGTCACTCCTGGGTCCCAGCAGCGATGGCTGCGGAAGTCAGGCCTGGGTCCCGGCGGCAGTGGGGGTCAGGTCTGGGTCCATCACCAGTTAGAAGG
>NW_005269133.1:0-352 GCF_000412655.1 Myotis brandtii | reverse complement strand
GCCATGGGGCTTGCTTTGGCTAATGGGCCTTGGGGAGAATGTGTCAAAACCAGAGGCTTGGAAAGTGCTTGTGCATTGGGGTCCCTCCCCTCTTGCTGCTGGGAACCCTTAGCCACCATGTGACTGTAGCCCATTGGAGGATGAGTGACCTCGTGGAGGGGGATGCCCAGACACGGGAGCAAAGATGGTGGATCAGATGAACAGCTTGCTCCCATGACCTCCAAATCAGAAGTAAGTTATTATTTAAGCCACTAAAGTATAGTCTGGCTTTTAGACACAATAGCAAACTAAGAGGGAGGCAAAGGCTTAGAATGCCCCCCACACAACAGATCCTGCAGTGATTCTCCTGGGG
>NW_005269132.1:0-352 GCF_000412655.1 Myotis brandtii | reverse complement strand
CGGGATGGTCAAAGGGGGCCTCTGCCGAGCCTGCTCCTCTGGAGTGGGCAAAGGCGGGTCAGGCAGCCTTCTCCTTCCCTCCGGGTGACCTCACTGCCCAGACCCCCATCAGGCCTCCCGTCCTGGTACCTTCAGGGCTGTCCTCAGTTCCCGAGCATCCAAACGGGCTGCCGGCTGCAGCAGAGCCACCACAATCCCCTCGAGGTGGCCGGAGAGCGCTGCCTGCAGGGACTTCAGCAGGTCCTGCACGTGGCCCCGTGGCAGAGGCGCGGCATGAGGGGAGGCCCCAGACGTGTGGGGAGGTTTGGGAATATTTGGCTGGTTTTTATCTCAGGCCTGAAGCACCACCCCC
>NW_005269131.1:0-352 GCF_000412655.1 Myotis brandtii | reverse complement strand
AAAAAAAGAGATAATGAGTTGCTAAATACATATGTCAGAAGAGTCTGACATATGCCTAATAAGCATCCCAGAAGGAGAGAATAGAGAGAATGCTCAGGAAGAAATGGTCAAAGAGAAAAATGGTTGAATGCTTTCTCAAAATTAGGAACTACATAAAAACTCCTATTGGATACCAAGTCGATAAATTAAAAGAATTTAGACCTAGACACCTCATAGGAAAATGTTTAGAGGGCATGCCAAAAGTAGGTGTGGTTAGAGGATCATCAGGCATGTCTAGTACTGATGTGTTGGTTATAAGAAAAAGCTTATCCCTAGCTGGTTTAGCTCAGTGGATAGAGCGTAGGCCCGCAGA
>NW_005269130.1:0-352 GCF_000412655.1 Myotis brandtii | reverse complement strand
AAAATATATTTTTTAGTTGGTTGTCCACTGTGAATATTTATTTTTTTGCATATTTGTCTTATGTATAACAACTTTTCTCTTATTGGTCCTTATACTTTGGGGGAGTTGCTCTTGCATTATACCATTATCTCTTCTTCCATGGGCTCTTTGCACTTGCTGTTCCCTTTGCTACCACACCTGGCTCATAAACCCCTTCCCTTCCCTTGGTTCTAAGATCAACATTTATTTGCTAAGAAATATTTCCCAACCTTCCTGATATGTTCACTTTTATTTGCATTGAGGAGTATATCATAGAGCAAGCATGTCAAACTTGCAGCTTGTGGGCCACATGCGGCCCACAACGAATATTTTT
>NW_005269129.1:0-352 GCF_000412655.1 Myotis brandtii | reverse complement strand
TTTTTTTGCATATGGCTGTCTGGTCTTCCCAGCAACATCTGTTAAAGAGACTGTTCTTTTCCCATAGTATTTTCTTGGCTCTTTTGTTGTATGTTAATTGACCATAAAGGTGTTGGTGTATTTTTAGGCTCTTTATTTTGTTTCATTAATCTATGTGTATTTTTTTCATGTCAGTACCATACTGTTTTGATTATTATTTTGTAATATAGTTTGAAATCAAGGAATGTGACGTCTCCAGCTTTGTTCTTTGTCATGATTGCTCTGGCTATTCAGAGTCATGTGTTTCTATACAAATTTTAGAATTTTTTGTTCTATCTGTGTACATTTGTCATTGGAATTTTTTTCCTTTTTT
>NW_005269128.1:0-352 GCF_000412655.1 Myotis brandtii | reverse complement strand
TGTTCATGGCTACATCTCCCAGCAATGACAACTGTGTGTGGCATTACTAATGAAATAATAGTTGAAGTGCAATTACTACTTGGTATTTAAAAACAAGTGTACTTCATTTATCAAAAAGAATATTTCCAGAAAGATTAGAGAAAAAGATTTAATGGATATTGTTAGGTTAGGTGGCTCAGGAAGTGGCGTAAGAAATAAAGAGAGTTGATCAGAAAAGAAAGAAAAGAAAGGTTTTATTCTGTGTCCCTGGGCGACCCAGGAACCCCAAAGACAGGGCCCGTGGATTTGCACCAACAGGGAGGGGGGCGCTTTTTGTATACTGGGGTTGGGTGAGGGCCAGGGACATGAGTTG
>NW_005269127.1:0-352 GCF_000412655.1 Myotis brandtii | reverse complement strand
GTGCACCGGGCATCTAATATAACAATAGCCAGTTGATCGCCCTGTTGTGGAGATTGAATAACTAAGCACAATAACACCATGGAGTCATTATCTGGTAAGCTTCGGTCCTTCCGTGAGGATTGACTTCCTCTCTTCTCTCTCTTTTTGCATCACATTCCAAAATGTGAATTATTTTAAAGTCATAACAGTGAAATTTAAGTTTTTGGAAATGTGGCAACTACTGGTAAAGAAAACTATCATTAGAAGATTCAGTAAATTTAAAATACCTGTGGTTATGTCTGAGAAATTACAAGAGTCTTTGATGTGAAGCTGGTCTGAAGCTAGGAACTGGAAAAAGCACTTTTCTTTTTTT
>NW_005269126.1:0-352 GCF_000412655.1 Myotis brandtii | reverse complement strand
AGAACCACAACTTGATATGGACATTCACTGTCCTGATACACAAAGAAGCTGGTATTATCTCCCTAACTGCAAACAGGAAAAATGATTATAGTAAGCTCCTCAGAGTCACTAGTTTACCACTCACTGGTTTAGGAATGAGCACGTGATTAACTCAAGCCTATAAAAAGATAGGGAAATCAACTGCAAGCCTCTCAGTTTCTTCCTATTTAAAACAAAGACATAGGCCTAGCCAGTGCGGTTCAGTAGATGGAGTCCTTTGTCCATTGCACCAAGAGATCGCTGGTGACATTCCAGAGCAGGGCAGATGCCAGGGTGGCAGGCTTGATCCCAGGAGGGGGTGTGCAGGAGGCAG
>NW_005269125.1:0-352 GCF_000412655.1 Myotis brandtii | reverse complement strand
GGTGTGCTGCTAACCACTCAAATATGTTCAATGAAAAACTGCTTTAAAATCCTTACAACTGTGGAACTTAAGAAGTTCAACAAGGACATTCTGCAACCCCTATACTAATGGCCATCGTATCTTACACTCTAATGACACAATTTAAAAATTCTGAAAATAAGGGTAAAAACAAATGTATTTTTTAAAAAATACAACACTGACACAAACACTTCACCAATGACCACTTTGATTTATAATTGGATTATTTCCCCACCCAGTTACAGCTAATTTTCCTTTGTTCTCTTTATTATTAAAAATACTACAAAACCACTTGAGCCCAACACTTAGGTACATCAGAATAATGTTGTTTTCT
>NW_005269124.1:0-352 GCF_000412655.1 Myotis brandtii | reverse complement strand
GCTCTCCTGGTCTGACTTTCTTGATGAGACCTGTCCTAATGCAGGTTAAACATGTCTTTATTTATTGCATACATGCTATCTAACACTAAACATTTCTATGTATCAGCCCTGTACTTCATACCCATTTTCTTATTTAATCTTCTGATTATGTAAAAAATCATTGGTCATTAGTGACTACATGGTAATGTTCAAATAATGGCTTATGTTTCTCATGTGGCCTTGTTGGACTTATTAAAGGGAGACCCTTAAAACAAAAAAAACTAGAACAAATAATATGGTTTCTTTTGTTCAGGACCAAAAATCATTGTTCTTAACATTTTATTTTATTTTATTTTATTTATTTTATTTTATT
>NW_005269123.1:0-352 GCF_000412655.1 Myotis brandtii | reverse complement strand
TAGTGGACACCCTCCCTGATAGCAAAGAGCCATTGCCTGTTGTCTCCTCACCTCCACTGCCCATACAGACATGAAGGGTGATAGCTTCCTGTTTAATAAATGCTATTGATTGTACACTGACGACCTGAGGAGTCTCAAATACTGACTTCTCACTACTCAGCAGCACAATGGAGACATGGAGGGTGGTCAATAGAAGTCATTAAATATCTTGTTTGAGGCAAACTTGCTTATTCTGCAATATGTGCTTCTTTACTTAATTGGGGTAAGGCTGGTCTGTCTTTTGTAAAATGATGTTGAGAGTATTTGAAAAATGAAAGATTGGCCCAACTGGTGTGGCTCAGCAGTTGAGCAT
>NW_005269122.1:0-352 GCF_000412655.1 Myotis brandtii | reverse complement strand
TTACCATGTTTGTCTATTATTAGATAGGATAGATGGGCATGCCTGAGGTCAAAGCATTAACAGAACAAGAAGCAGAAGGTAGTCTCAGACTTGGGTATGACTGGCATTTAAAAGGTAGGTATGGAAGCAGATGAGCCAGGATTTTGAGAATGAATATCAAGAAGCTGTCCTCAATCATCTTTAGGCAGGAGAGAATTTCAAGAAAGTTCAGGCAAAAAGGTTGAATTCATTAAGAAACATCAAATGTACAGCAAAAGCTAATTTTAAAGCCCTTCAGGATTCAATAATAGTGGGTGAGGCTGTTTCATCCTTAGAGAAAGTTCAGGTTTGGCCCTGAGCTCAAATAATCACA
>NW_005269121.1:0-352 GCF_000412655.1 Myotis brandtii | reverse complement strand
ATATAAGTAAAATCATATGGTATTTGTCTGTCTCTGTATAATTTTCTTTAGCATAATACCCTTAAGGTCCATTCATATTGTTGCAAATGACAAGATTTTATGCTTTTTTATGGCTGAATAGTATTCCATTAATCAAATTACATCTTCTTTATCCATTCATCTACTGATAGACACTTAGTTGCTTCCATATCTTGGGCTATTATGAATAATGCTATAATGAACACCAAGGTGCATATATTTTTTCAAATTAGTGTTTTCATTTTCTTGAAATAAATACCCAGAGGCAGAATTGCTCCATCATATGGCAGTTCTATTTTTAGTCTTTTTGAGGAACCTCCATACTGTTTTCCAT
>NW_005269120.1:0-352 GCF_000412655.1 Myotis brandtii | reverse complement strand
ATCAGAGAATTCACACTGGAGAAAGGCCCTATGAGTGCAGTGAATGTGGGAAATCTTTTAGCAGGATCGATTCCCTTCGTATTCACCTGAGAGTTCACAGTGGCGAAAGGCCTTATAAGTGCCATGAATGTGGGAAATCTTTTACCACTAGCACTGGTATTCGTCATCACCAGAGATTTCACACTGGAGAAAAGCCGTATAAGTGCAGTGACTGTGGGAGATCTTTTACCAGCAGCACTAGCCTTTGTTATCATCAGAGACTTCACAGAGGAGAAAGGCCTTATGAGTGCAGCGAATGCGGGAAATCTTTTACCTGTAGTAGTAGCCTCCGTTATCATCAGAGATTTCACAC
>NW_005269119.1:0-352 GCF_000412655.1 Myotis brandtii | reverse complement strand
CATTGATTATAAGCTCTCTAGCCACTAGAAAAATAAGTACCAACCAACCAAGAGATACCAGAATGAGAAAATCACTGGTGTGGGAAATAATATATATATTTTTATCAATTTGTAATTTTATCTTCAATTGTATAGAAAAACAGGGAGAATTATAGCTCTTACCTGGATTTGCAGCCCACTTAAAGTCGAGCACCTGAGAGCTGTTAGGGAATCATTACAGATAACCCATCTAACAAGTCTCCACCGTGACACCAAAGTGACCTCTGACTACCCTACTAGTAAGCTGGCTCTTAGTCACGAGTCCTGACCTCTAAGTGGAGTGCTAGTTGACACACAGAAATCTCGGGAAGAT
>NW_005269118.1:0-352 GCF_000412655.1 Myotis brandtii | reverse complement strand
TTCTTTTCAATGTGCACGAATCCGTGCACCAGGCCACCAGTATAATATGCATATCATATATTATATGTATATAATATATGTACAATATATACATATTTATTTTTGTTTTGTTTGTTTTTTGTCGTTAATCCGAGGCTATTTCACCATTTATTTGAGACAATAAGGGAGGGAGGAGAGGGAGAGAGAGACATTGATTGGTTGCCTCCGGCACACGCTGAACCCTGCAACCCATGTACATACCCTTGACCAGGAATTGAACCTGAGACCTTTTGGTCTGGGGTGTCGACGTTCTAACCATTGAGCACACTTGCCAGTGCTCTTTTAACAATTATTGCTCAAACACCTACTATGT
>NW_005269117.1:0-352 GCF_000412655.1 Myotis brandtii | reverse complement strand
TTATGTGCAAAGTCTGGAGTCAGTAACAAGATTTAAAGGTAAGAGACAAAGAGGAAGAAGAAGAGGGGGGAGGAAGAGGAGGAGGAAGAGGAGGAGCAACAAGAGACGGGAGGAAAAAAATAGTTTTTGAGTTTTTACTTTGTGCCAAGCTCTGTTTTGTACATTTGGCTGCTGTGGAGACAAATGGTTAAAGTTTGTGACTATTTTTATCTTTATTTTACAGACGAGGACACTGACACTTAAAAGTGGAGGTAGCCTGCCTATAGTGGCCTTACTGGGAGGCAGCTTCCCTTCCTTTAAATAGGGCTTGCTCACACTTTCCTTGTCCCTGTTACCGGCTGCTTCTCCCACC
>NW_005269116.1:0-352 GCF_000412655.1 Myotis brandtii | reverse complement strand
TCAGGTATTAAATCTAGGTTTGGCATCATGGGCTTTTAGCACTAATAATGCCATTTTGGGCCTGCAGTTTTCTTTTTAACATATATATTTCTTATAAATCACAATATCACAGATGTCCAATGTGCTGGGGATGGCTGTGAAGGAGGAACTGACCTTTTAAGAACTAGAGAAGATGTGGACTGATTTCTGGACTGGAGATGAGAATTGAAGGGAACCTGAGGTTGCTTGAAACTTTACAGCCGTGAACATGGGTGTGAAAAGTTTTGATTTCCTTTTCTCTCAACTGCAGGGTCTTTCAAGGAAGACAGACTGGGCCTCACAGGCTGTCTGTGTGGGATGTAAGAAGATGTAA
>NW_005269115.1:0-352 GCF_000412655.1 Myotis brandtii | reverse complement strand
GATTTACTGCTCTTATTTAGGTGCAAGTTTAGCAAGCAATATCCTGTCATTATCCAGAATCTGCAAAGCATCCTATGAGTCATGTCCATGATGTAAATAAATACACCAATATAATTTTTTAATGCTCTAGAGCATAAATTCTTCTTAAAATGCAAAGCAAAAGTACTTCAGAATTATAAGCTTAAAGGGTAGGTCCAGAATTCATGGTCTTTAAGAAAATCATTATAATGAGTGATAGAGAGTTTGCAATGATCAATGTGGTAAGCTTAGAAGCATTCTATACTTCTAAAGGAATGAAGAAAATTAATATGTTAAAATCACTTAAATGTATTATTTTTAAGACCAAAATAAT
>NW_005269114.1:0-352 GCF_000412655.1 Myotis brandtii | reverse complement strand
TGTGTCCCCCCAAAATTCATGTGTTGAAACCTAATCCCCAATGTGATGGTATATGGAAGGGGGACCTTTGGGAGGTGATTAAGTCATGAGAGCAGAGGCCTCATGAATGGGATTAGTGCCCTTATAAGAGACCCCAGAGAGCTCCCTTACCCCCTCTACCATGTGAAGATACTACAAAAACTCAGCATCTGCAGTCTGGGGGGAGGGCCTTACCAGAACCTTGGAACATGCTAGCACTCTGACTTCTAGCCTCCAGAACTTAGAAAAATAAGTGCCTGCTGTTTATGAGCCACCCCATTATGGTATTTTGTTCTAGCAGCCTGCACAGACTAAGACAGTATCTCTCTCTGAG
>NW_005269113.1:0-352 GCF_000412655.1 Myotis brandtii | reverse complement strand
TTTTTATTTGGACTTTTTATTACTATAAAAATGGTAATCTAAGTTGAATTCAGTAGGTGTCTATTTATTTATGTAAAAAAGCTCTGCATACCACATATGTGCATTAATGATGTCTTATAATATTTATCATTGTTAAACAACTATGATACCTGAGCACACAATGGAAGATATTGGCAGGCACAGCCCCTACCTTTAAGGTAGTTGTAGTCTATAATAACATGGGTGAGAACAGTGATATCAAGAGTATTTGGGCAGATAAATAATGTCAACATTAATATTTTGAAATTACAAATGCTCCCCAACTTATGATGGGGTTAAGTTGAAAATATTGTAAGTTGAAAATGCATTTAAT
>NW_005269112.1:0-352 GCF_000412655.1 Myotis brandtii | reverse complement strand
GGCAGAGACCCAATCTTAGAAACAGGCAGACCTTAAGCACCCCTGAGGACTGGATACCAGTAGCCCTAACAAAGCTCTCTTTCAGGAGCAGCCTTTTCTTTTTTCTTTTTTAAAAATATACTCTCAACCACTGAGCCACATCAGCAGAGCAGAAGCAGCCTGTTCTTGAAAGGGCTGGGTGAACTGGGCCATGGGTGACCTGGTTCCTCCACTAGAGATTTGGATTTCATGAAAGGAGCCGCCTGTTGACTGACCTTGGGTCATGAACCTACTGCTTGGCTAGGGATGGTCAGCCTCTTCCTTGCTAGTCCTACTAGAGGCATGGTGCACGAGATTTGTGCACTGGTGGGGG
>NW_005269111.1:0-352 GCF_000412655.1 Myotis brandtii | reverse complement strand
CTCCTGCCCTCCTCAGTGCTTCTTTCTTGGCAAATAAAATATCTGATGCATGGACACATTCTGCCTTTGAAATAACTTATTTGAAATATATCTATATGAGGAGAACACTTATGAAAGCACATAAATCCTATTCTAGCCTTCCAACATTATCTACCATGATGGTTGTTCTTGTTTCTATTTATCCATACATACATTAGTGGGTTACTTAACGTAAAATCCCCAATATGTCTGGCTGTGCCCAGATAGTTCAGTTGGTCAGAGCATCATCTCAATAACACCAAGATTACAGGTTCCATCTCCAGTCAGGGCACATGAAAGAAAATTTTTGACCCAGGAAGGCCAAATCTAATCT
>NW_005269110.1:0-352 GCF_000412655.1 Myotis brandtii | reverse complement strand
CAGTTTGCCGACCACGGCTTTACACTATTACTCTCTGCCAAAACACCTTGTTAATATTCCTCAAAGCATTTAGTAAACTTGCCATTAGTTTTGTTTATTTGTCTTTTTTTTCCTGTATTCCTTCAGGGAATTTATTTTTAATGGGGGTGGGAGAATGTCTGTGTGATAACCATTGTATTTCCACATTTTGCATAGTTCTTGGAAGCAGAGCAAGCACTCAACTGTAAATGTTTAGTGAATGAATGACCCAGATCCAAGAGGATAATAGCTAAATGGGAGATACTGTGAAAGAGGAGAACGCTCAGTGAAGAGCTGTAATATGGACAACATATCTTTTAGTGCTTGCTTCCCC
>NW_005269109.1:0-352 GCF_000412655.1 Myotis brandtii | reverse complement strand
CCTCTCCCTTCCTCTCTGAAATAAATAAAAAATTTTTTTTAAAGAAAGAGGCAGCTAAGTTGATGGATTGGGGGTGCAGAACCCGGACTGTTCTGTGACGGGCCTGCTAAAGGCCCCGGTTGATCCAGAAGGGGATGCTTAGATGATAACAGGTTGGCCGTATATGACCGAGCCATGGCACCTAATGGTGAGAAACAAATGAGCAGAAGCCATTCATCCCATTTCACAGACGGACAACTAGAACCGGGGGGAGATTCGTGAGCAAGGCCATCAAAGACTTAGCCTGGGAGCCCCAGTGAGACTCTTGCCTCCTAAGAGGTTCTCAGCCAGAGCGAGGTGAGGGCAGTCTTGG
>NW_005269108.1:0-352 GCF_000412655.1 Myotis brandtii | reverse complement strand
CCTCTTTCCTTCCTCACCATCACCTGTCTCTCGGGACTGGTTTCTGGGGTGTGAGCCAGGGGAACCTTGTTTTTCTGAAAACATTCCTGGTACATGGAATCCTGGAACAGGTGTATCATGGACTTTTTCTTTCTTCTGCATGTGACAGGTGGAAGCAGAGCCTGGTCACAGAGGAAAGGAGCGAAGAAGGGTGCTTTGCTTTAAGAGCAAGAAGAACAGGTAAGGAACAGATGAATGGGAGGAGGAGGAGGAAGCATTAGGAATGGAGTCTGTCCTGAGGGAGGAATTTGGGCTTTGTGGACTAAAGTGAGTTTTGCAGCAAAACCATACAGTTCTTGCCAAGAGCATGGCT
>NW_005269107.1:0-352 GCF_000412655.1 Myotis brandtii | reverse complement strand
CAGGCCAGGCTGAGGGACCCTCCCCCCACCCCCTCCTGCAACCCCAAGTGCCAGAATGTCTTGCACCGGGCTCTAGTGTTGAATAAGAGTGATGAAAGCAGACATACCTATCTTGTTCCAGTTAATAGGGGAAATGCTTTTAGTTTATCCCCATTGAGTATGATGTTGGCTGTAGGTTAGTTATATATGGCTTTTATCATGTTGAGATATGCTCTCTCTATTCCAACATTGCTGAGAGTTTTTATCAAAAATGAGTGTTGACTCCTGTCAAATGCTTTTACTCTCTCTATTGATATGATCATGTGATTTTCATCTTTCAATCTGTTTATGTGATGTATCACGTTGATTGATT
>NW_005269106.1:0-352 GCF_000412655.1 Myotis brandtii | reverse complement strand
GTAAAGTCACCAATATTTAAGCCATTTAATTATTGTATGAAATTAATGGTGGAGGATGGCATTCTGATATTTTCAAGAATAAGACTTGAATGAAAAGTCTTTATTCCATCTAAACTTAGCAATAATAAGACCATTCAAAGGTCTACTTTGGAAATTCATAGACTACATGACTTTTGTTATTTGCTTAAGGACATTGAAACCCATTATTTTTAAATGCTTATGTATGCCTGTGTCACAGGGAATATTAATGGAAAATTAAAAAGTAAAATATTTAATTACTTCCTTGGCATTTGAATACATAAGCATTTTTTTGGAACTCAGGGTATACAGAGTATGTGTTTAAATCATTATA
>NW_005269105.1:0-352 GCF_000412655.1 Myotis brandtii | reverse complement strand
TACTCTTCTTTTTTAAACTCCCAAAGTAAAGGTGCACACTGCCTGGTCACTAACCTGGCATAATGGAAAGGTAAATAGAGGGGCAGGAAGCCGGGGCTTCGCTCCTGGTTCCACTGACTTGCTCCCTGGCTTTGTGCAAGTCAAACCTCCTCTAAAAATCAAACAGGTTGACCTAGAGTCACTCTCCAAAGCCCATCCCAGCTGTAATATCCAGGAATTCACTAGAGCTTGGAAAATGTTCTAGTTATACCCCTACTAAGAGCCCTGGTACAAGGTTGATATTGGTAAAAAGAAGGGAAAGAAACAGTGAAAATAATTACCTAGTGGAAGCCATAGAGCTGTTCCCAGGTTA
>NW_005269104.1:0-352 GCF_000412655.1 Myotis brandtii | reverse complement strand
AAGAGAAGACGTCAAAAGGTAACACCCTCGCGCTTCCAATGCTGCATTAGTTTTTGGTCAGGGGCAGGGGACGGCGGGCAGCTCCGTGTCACTCCTGGAACACGCCAGGTGTGGCAAAGCGGAATTGGAGGAGTCACGGATTATGTGTTGGGCTCAGATCAGAGGCCCATCTCGGGGGAGGACTAAAGGGAAGGAGGCAGAGGGAAGGAGGGCCCGTGGGTAGGTGCAGAGTGTCAGCCTTCAGTGAGCTGCGCAAGCAAGGCCAGGCCATCTTCAACGCCAGGTCTGAAGGCGGACAGGACCTTGTCTCTATCCCACTAAAGCAGTGATGGCGAACCTTTTGAGCTCGGCG
>NW_005269103.1:0-352 GCF_000412655.1 Myotis brandtii | reverse complement strand
TGTCTAACCACTAGGCTGTACACCTGAAACTAATGCAAAATATTACTGAATGTAAACTAATTTTTAAAAATTTTAAATTAAAAAAATTACCTTGGTATTTTAAAGCAACCATCCTGATGTTATATGTATACGTTGAGTAAATAAAGTTTAAATAGCCATTGCCTCTCTTGGTATGAACAGGCTCACACCTTTTTTTCTATCAAAAGTTGAACCAATAATTGTTATAACCTCTTACTGAAGAAAGATGAACTAAACCATGCATATGTAAATAATCCTAAAGTTTAAGTTTGGCATATAAAATTATAAAACCCTGTTATCCAAAACCTTACTGATATCAAAGTTAGAGGTATGC
>NW_005269102.1:0-352 GCF_000412655.1 Myotis brandtii | reverse complement strand
ACATTGCAGCTCCGTTCACATTTCAAAGTCAACATATCCCAGAATAATCCATCATTTCCTTTTCCCAAAACTCCTTGTCTTATTACATTTTCTGTCTCAGCATACAGTATCACCACTGTATACTCAAGACAATAATGTAATCATTATAATCAGCTTTATCCTCTCTTCCAACATTTAATTGTTCCTTAATTCTGCTCAGCATACCTCCCAGAGTTTTTGAAAATCCATTGACTTCTATCCATCCCTAGAACTACCATCTTGGTTTATCATCTTACATAGATTCCTACAACAGCCTCACAATGGTCTCCAAATCTCTGTGTTTCTTTGCTCTAATGCCAGTGATGGCGAACCT
>NW_005269101.1:0-352 GCF_000412655.1 Myotis brandtii | reverse complement strand
ACACAGCTGCTTCAGTACTGAAGAGGGAGCTAATGCTCCCCTGATGCCTTTATCTTTCTCATCTTTAGGTGCTACACAGGAATTCCCCAGGACAACCATTATACCTGGGAGTTCCCACACAGGTAGGTTAACAAGAAGAAATCTCCATATTTGAAACCATAATATAGATATTAGGTCTGCTCTGATAAAATATCAAATAACCCTTTTCCTAATATTCCAATTCTTCTGACCTCACCCTGCACTAATTTCTTCCATCAGAGGCCACAATGGTAACAGAAAGCAGTGGCACTTCTGGAAGTGGATTCAGAGGTGGTGAGTAAGAGCTCCTGCAGCTGGGAGTTTAATATTAACT
>NW_005269100.1:0-352 GCF_000412655.1 Myotis brandtii | reverse complement strand
GGTCAAACGGGCAGAGTTAAGCTAGAAAACACAACACGCTCATTTGTGGGGAGAATGGTCTGAGCCTTTCTCTCTTTTCTTTTCTTTCTCTGACCACCACACTAGCTTTATTTGCACAAGCTGCGTGCGATGTTGCTGGTCTGTCCCGCGGAGGACGGCAGGCCTTTTCTCTCATACCTGCCACTGAAATGTAAATTAACACAACTGCAAGGGCAAACGACTCTGAGCCCCTATTTTAATTATGATAATTTTTCCATCACCATGTATCCTCTATGCTCTCTTCCACCCCACCGCCTCCACCCTGCAATCAGCACACTGCTGTCCATGTCCATGAGTTCTCTTTTTTCCCCTC
>NW_005269099.1:0-352 GCF_000412655.1 Myotis brandtii | reverse complement strand
TTTTTATGCCCAGAAGCAAGCTTTTGCTATATATTTTTAAGTTTTTTTTTTAGAACGACTTGCAAAATGTTGGAAGGTCTATATTTCAAAGGCCTCCTCTCATAACGGAAAACATCTCGTCTCTAAATTCCTATTTTACACACGGCATTATATTATACACGTTCATATGCGTTTATTTATATCCTTAGTTCCCGTCTGACATATTTATTACAAATATATATGTATATATTGCCTACCCATATATGTCAACGTAATTGTGTTATACATATTTGTGTGTATGTATAAGTGATATATATATGTGTGTGTGTGTGTGTATACATATATATTCTTTATTTCTCTCTTCCTAATACAT
>NW_005269098.1:0-352 GCF_000412655.1 Myotis brandtii | reverse complement strand
CCACCAGCACTTTTATTCATTTCAGAATCTAATGGAAACACAGCAGACTCCGATGCTAGAGCAGATGTTGGGGGAAATTGTGGCTGTGGATTTGGAATGAGGTCATAGTGGCCTGGTTTCCCAGCGGGTGGAGTTCATCAGACTTATTTTGTTATACTGATCTTGTTTTCCAGTAGCAAAATTCCCGCCTTTCCCTTACAGGAAGTTACTTATGTTGTAACCTCAGTTAATGTTCATTCCAGGTGTATGTTCTGGGATCTGTTTGCTACTATTGCGCGCCCCCTGGTGGAGGTCTCTTATAACTAGAAAAGCAAGTCATAGTCTACCCTCCGCAGCTTTGATTACAGAGCTA
>NW_005269097.1:0-352 GCF_000412655.1 Myotis brandtii | reverse complement strand
ATGACTCGGAAGAGGGTGTGAGAGTAGGAAAGGGGGACCTGCCAGATAAAAAGGGAACCGTTACAGAGATTGGCACCGAAAGGGTCTTCAGCCCTCTTCTTGCAGGTGTGGAACCAGATGTGCTGTCACGCTAGCACTGGGCATTTCAAAATCTTTGCAATTTTTTAATGGCGTTTTTCGTAGAGGTCTTAGGGTTATTTTAGCCAACAAGCGTGGATGTCCAAATTTGTTATTGCGCATAGATTTCCCCATATTTCATCTCTTTTTCTTGGTGTGTTTATACCTTCCCCCCCTTTGGAAATGGAACGAGAAACTTGGCTCCTCTTTGCTACGTGCCAGCCAGACTCCTCCA
>NW_005269096.1:0-352 GCF_000412655.1 Myotis brandtii | reverse complement strand
TGCCGGGGGGGTTGGGGGGGGGGGCACGGTGAGATCTGGGGCAGGACCTCCTGGGCCTCAGATTCCTCCTCTGGAAAGTGGGGACAGGACACCACTTCCTCCCAGGGTTGTTGAGGAATGAAAGTGGGACAACAGCTTTGAGAGCTGAGGCCGCTGGCGTTAGCGGGTGGGGGTGGCCCTGGGGATGGGGGTGGCCCTGGGCGGCAGGCGGCCTCTCCTAGGAGCTGTTGGTCTTGGTTGCAGCACCATGGAGCTGCCGCGGGGCCCGAGGAAGCCTCTCTCACAGAGAAGAGCCCGGTCCTGGGACAGGTCGCAGAAGCCCAGGAAGGACCCGGAGTCCCAGGAAGGCCAG
>NW_005269095.1:0-352 GCF_000412655.1 Myotis brandtii | reverse complement strand
AAAAAAGATAGAAAATAACTGGTGTTGGGGAGAATGGAGAGAAGCTGGTACTCCCATACGTTGCTGGTGGAAATGTAAAATCATTCAGTTGCTGTGGAAAGCAGTTTGGCAGGTTCCCAAAAAGTTAAACCTTATGAACCAGCAGCTGCACTCATGGATATATACCCAAAAGAATTAAAAACAGATACTCAAACAAGTGCGTGTACATGCATGGGAACAACCCAAATGTCCATCAAAGGGTGAATGGATAAACAAGATGTGATATATACATATAATGAAATACTATTCCGCTATAAAAAGGAATGAAGTACTTGCACATGCTACAACATGGATGAGTCTTGAAAACATTATG
>NW_005269094.1:0-352 GCF_000412655.1 Myotis brandtii | reverse complement strand
TTGGTTGGTTGGAGCATCATCCCACACACCAAAAGTTTATGGGTTTGATTCCTGGTCAGGGCATATTCCTGGATTGTGGGTCCAATCCTGCTCAGGGTTACGTACATATGGGAGGCAACTGATCAATTTTTCTCTCTCACTTCAGTGTTTTTGTCTCTCTCTTTCCCTTCCTCCTTCTAAACATATACACTGGTGAGGATTTTAATAGATAATAATAATAATAATAATAAATAAAATAAAGATAAATGTATCATTTTACACTTCTCCTAGCCGTGTATGAAAGCTCTTGTTGCTACATGTCCAGGCCAGCACCAGGTATTCTGTTTTTAAATTGTTTTAGTCTCTCAGTAAT
>NW_005269093.1:0-352 GCF_000412655.1 Myotis brandtii | reverse complement strand
TGCCAGTTCAATCTCCGGCCAGGGTGCATGCAGGAGGCAACCGATAGGATGTTTCTCTCTCATGTGAATATGTATTTCTCTCTCTCTCTCTCACTTCAAATCAATAAAAACATTTTTAAAAAATCCTCCATGAGGAATGGTGTGTCTCCTTGCTTGCCCACCAGCTAGAAGGAAATAATGTTGAGGTCCCAAGGCCAGAGCCACAAGCTGGAAGGGGTCTGGGTCACCATGTAGAAAGCCACCTGCCAAATACCCAACAGGGCTTTTCATGAGCAAGAAATAAATTTCTGTTGTGTTGAGCCTTAGAGATTTCTGGGTTTTACTATCAGCTAGTAATATCTTTTTTAAAAGT
>NW_005269092.1:0-352 GCF_000412655.1 Myotis brandtii | reverse complement strand
AGATGTTTTATACACAGAGTTAAATACACAAAAGTATTAAATGCAATACATTTCTGACAGTGATATACTTTGTGGCAGAAACTCCATCACATTTCTCTGCTTCTGAGCAGATGGGGCATTCAAGCTTAACATTCTAGGTGAGAATCAGCAAACAAATGCATCTGGTGGGCCTTACTAGTATTTTCAGGGAAGGGGGAAGCAATATTAGGGAGTATCTTCTCTTTCCCAGGCAGCATCCTATGTTCTTTAAAAATAAATTTTATATTTTACACTACAAAACCATTATCTTTGACAGAATTTTTAAAAATTAAGCCCAGAATATATATATATATGTGTGTGTGTGTGTGTGTGT
>NW_005269091.1:0-352 GCF_000412655.1 Myotis brandtii | reverse complement strand
TTTCTTTACTTTGAAGCAGGCAATGGCAGGAGATGATACAGCAATCACAACAAATGTAGCAGCTTCAGGGCCTGCAAAGAGGTGTCAAAAGCATCTGGAATCCAGTCCATACCCCTTCTGTCCAGAGGAAAAGCTACAAAGGGAATTCTGTTTCTCTATTCCTCAATCCCTCTTTCACAAATATACTCCACATTTAGTTAATTTGATACTACCTGTTTCAGTACTGAACATCTTTCTATTGTCATTCAACATTAATCAAAATACAGCCTCTTCCCCCTCCTCCCACCCACCATTTGGTCTCTTTTTTAAAAACCAGTTTTATTTGGGAGAGGGAAGAGATAAGAGAACTAGC
>NW_005269090.1:0-352 GCF_000412655.1 Myotis brandtii | reverse complement strand
ATGAACATTTTTGTTATCTTCATATTTTTGCATTTAAACAGGTCCAGTTGGCCATTTTGCAAGTTAATGTAATTCATGCTAGTTTCTATAAAAATCCCCAAATTTCAGAGGCTTAAGACAATAAAAATGTATTTGTTGCTCATGCAATGTTAAATAAAGTTTGGGCAACTTCCCTCTTTGGCTGTGCTATAAGCAGTAATTTGAAGACAAGAGTTCTGTCCATTTAATAGCTATCATCTTAACACCATTTATTGGTTTGGGCTATTAAAGAGCTATTCATTGGACAGTCAATTGGATTCTATAATCCAGATTTCCTTGATGTCTAAAATAGCCAGAATGTGGTGTACAGAAA
>NW_005269089.1:0-352 GCF_000412655.1 Myotis brandtii | reverse complement strand
TGTGTGTGAATTTTAGAGGACATTTATTAAAGTTGGGGATAGTGAAACAAGAAAGGGATGGGGAAATGAGCCTAGGCACACTAAGTAGTCAGACAAAAGAGGGTCTTGGGGACAGATTTAGAGGGTTTGCCCGGGATAAATTGCCACTGACCATTGTTGCTCTGGTTGTAAGTCTCCTGGGGTCCCTCAGAGTTTGGGAGATGCATCCCTGTGGGAAAAGAAAGGGAGGAAGGCCTGGGGTGCAAGCACACCTTTATTTTTATTTGATTTTTAACTACTTAAAAACATTGATTAGAGAGAGAAAAGGAGAGAACTTTGACTTATTGTTCCACTTATTTATGCATTCATTGGT
>NW_005269088.1:0-352 GCF_000412655.1 Myotis brandtii | reverse complement strand
CCCCATCCACATTAGAAGTCACTTCCTCCTTCCCCCTTCTCCCCAGCAACTGGCCATCACTAATCTACCTGCCTCTATGGGCTTGCTTCTTCTTGGCCTTGTATATACATGAAACCATACAATAGGTAGCCTTTTGTGCCTGGTTTCTTTTCACTTAGCATAAGCTTTCCCAGGTTCATCCATGTGTAGCATGTATCAACATTCCATTCCTTTTTATGACTGAATAATATTCCACTGAATGGATGTACCACATTTGTTTATCCATTAACCAGTTGATGGACATTTGGTTGTTTCTATTTTTTCGTTTACTCTTATGAAAAATGCTACTATGAACATTCGTGTAAAAGTTTTT
>NW_005269087.1:0-352 GCF_000412655.1 Myotis brandtii | reverse complement strand
GAATACTCTTTTCCCCTTCCCCTGGGGTGATAACTTACAACATCTACTGAAGCACTCCTGGTTAAAGGGGGCCAAGTGTGTCCACATGTTTATTGTCCCTTGACCAAAATTATGGTCAAGGAAATTTTTCCTGATTCCTTTATTGTCACAAAATACACTTAACATAAAACTTATTAATTTTAATCAATTTTAGGTATATCTATATTTCGTGCAACCATCACCACCATCCATCTCAAGACCCCTTTTAATCTTGTAAAATTGAAGCTCTGTGTCCATAAATGAACAAATCACCATTACCCCTCTCCCAGGCCCCCGGCAACCACCATTCCACTTTAAAAAATCTTTTCTTTTT
>NW_005269086.1:0-352 GCF_000412655.1 Myotis brandtii | reverse complement strand
GCTCCAAATACAGAACTATACTCCAGAATAATTGCCACACACGGCTTTAATAAAATTGTATTTTGGGTTTCAGGATCACACAGTGTAGGAAAGAGAGAAAATATAACACTGTAATGGAAACCAGCCGATCAAGATCTTGATTTCAAATCTGCCAAAGACTGGCAGTAAGATCTTGACAAATACCTCACTTCCTTGGACCTCAATTTCCATCCCGGTATGATCAAGATGATCTTGGAGGTGCCTTCCAGTCTAGAAGATATCTCTACATTTTAACTACCTGTCATTTTTTTTAAAAAGTCATTTTCAGTTAGCCATGCAATGCCCAATTTTACCTTTCTCTTAAAAAAGAAAA
>NW_005269085.1:0-352 GCF_000412655.1 Myotis brandtii | reverse complement strand
CACCCCACTTTCTCTCTGGTAAGGGGAGCTGAACTTCGGCAGCAGCCCGGGACCATGAAAAACAATGGCACATTCCAGAGATCGTGGCGGGTGTGATGGGGGTAGGCGAGGTGGGAGGAGGTGGTGAGACATAGAGTTATGGGCAGACCCAAGGGTGACCCTCGGAAAAATAACGGTAATATTGGCAGTGATAGGTGATGTTGACCGAGCGCTTAACGACTGAGTGAAGTAAGGTCTTTACGCTGGATCGTCCCCATTGTCCTGGGAAATAGGATACAACTCTTATCCCCATTTTACAGGGAAGTAAACTGAGGCTCAGAGAGGCTAAGGAGCTTGCCAGAGGTGACACAGC
>NW_005269084.1:0-352 GCF_000412655.1 Myotis brandtii | reverse complement strand
ACGAATTTCGTGCACTGGGCCTCTAGTTAATAATAATAGCTATAGATATTATTGCGTTTTTATTATATGTCATACTGTAATGTAGATGCTTTATCTAGCCTAAGACTTTTAATTGGGTTTGGCAGAAGAACCCAGTATCAGAGCCTTAAACAAGAATCTGAAACAAAAAAGCAGAGCAGGGTCAGGGCCAAGTTCATGGGCATGTAACTTATACAGTCACTCAATCCCCACACCCACTTCCCTAGGTTTAATGATTTTCAGGAGCCATGTTGAAATTCTTAATTTATTATTTTATTTTTGAACTGAAATTTGGTCAGTCCAATAGGAAAATGGGGTATGTGTAAGAGCAGAG
>NW_005269083.1:0-352 GCF_000412655.1 Myotis brandtii | reverse complement strand
TCCCCTTTCCTTGGGGACTAAAGCCTCTCCTCTTAGCCTTACAAAGTGGCTCAAGCCCTGCTGTACCATAGAGATACCCTTGTTAGCCACGTTTTCTGCCTACCTGGCCATGAAACCCTACAAACCAGATTCCCTCCCATGAGTCTATGCATGGTAAGGCACTCTGTTTTTGAGAGCAGTGGTGTTCTGGTAATGTTTAAAAGTGGATTCTCCCACCCTGACCGATGTGGCTCAGTTGGTTGCAGTGTTGTCCAATGCACCAAAAGGTTAGGGTTGGATTCCTGGTCAGTCAGGGCACATACTAGGTTTTGGGTTCAATCCCAGGTCAGGGCACATATGGGAGGCAACTGAT
>NW_005269082.1:0-352 GCF_000412655.1 Myotis brandtii | reverse complement strand
GGTGCTGACTCAAAGGTCTGCTTTGTTTGTTGTTGGTGTTTACAACCCATTTAGCGATTTGTGTGAAGGGTCCCAGGGAGACATTTGTTGGAAAACTCTTTCCATCGGTCATTCTCTTTCTAGAGAGCATCGTGGCCCTTTGGAGGCCTCCCCTTCAGGGCATATAAATAACTCCTGATCTTATGATCTTAGCTTTATAATACATCCTCCTATCTGTCAGGCCAGCCCTACTACATTCTTCTTCTTCTTTTTAAAGACTTTGCTGTCTATTTTGGCCCTTTGCACATACTCTGTGTACTTACCGATTTTAATAGATTATTTTATTAGTCCCCTCAGGCCGTCATAAAAAACA
>NW_005269081.1:0-352 GCF_000412655.1 Myotis brandtii | reverse complement strand
AACGCCATAGCCTTGGTCCTGCCTTGCTGTCTGTCACTGGGGCCCAGGGACCTGAGCTGTGGGCCAGGCAATGAGGAAGCACGCCAGCACCAGCAAAGCTCAGCAGGGCTCTGGATTAGAGCTATTAAGAGGTGAGGGTGTGGCAATGGTTCTTGCATCTGCAAAGAGGTTCAGAGAGATGCCACAGAACTGCACGGAGTTTTCTCCCAGTTAAGCAATGGTCAGTGTGTTGGGAAAGATGACCCCAAACTTTCCATCTAAATCCTCTAAGTTCCTGAGTCTTGAGAACTACATGTGCACACAGTCAGGAAGGACTAATTGTGGGAAATGGAGTCTCCATTTAGGGATGAGG
>NW_005269080.1:0-352 GCF_000412655.1 Myotis brandtii | reverse complement strand
AAACAAACAAACAAATAGGGGTCTCAGTATTTTTTCACAGGAGTGGTGTTTCTTGAGAGGACGTATGTGGAGCATACGGCAGCATTCGATAAATAGAAGCTCATTATCATCATGGTCCCAGCTCTTAGTTATGAGCTGTGAGATTTTCAAGTGGCATGTAATGGCTCTGAACTCAGTTTCTCCCACAGATAAAATGAAAAGATTGGGTAGGCATTCTGACTGGCAGCCACTGGGTTTGTTTCCTCGCATGATTTTTTCAAGAGCCCAAATTGGAAGATTGGGTGGAGGGGGACAAAAAGAGAGAAAATGGGAGGCATCTATAATACTGACAACAATAAAAAAAATTTTTTTT
>NW_005269079.1:0-352 GCF_000412655.1 Myotis brandtii | reverse complement strand
GATTCCTTGGAATACTGTTTTAGTTGATATTTTAAAAATCTGAAAGGAAGAAAGTTATGCAACCTTTATATTTTATTTCTTATCTGAGAAACACTGAATTCTATAAAGCTGAGAATATTTATTTTATACATTAAACTAATATCTGCCTGAAAACTTGCTATTATAACTTGTGTTTGATATCTGAAATAACATAAATGCTATGTATCTGCTGATAAACTAATACCATAAAACAGATATTTCACAAAACATGGGAGGCAGAAGAAGCAAATAATAATTATAATTAATATTTCATGTAATTCATAATAATAATTACTGTTGTTAGAAGTAGTAGTGGTAAAACTGGAAATTTGAA
>NW_005269078.1:0-352 GCF_000412655.1 Myotis brandtii | reverse complement strand
TTCTGTGGCAGAATCAGAGCACCTGTCAGGGAGCTCTCAGGAGACGCTGCCTGTGAGCACAGCTTTTGTCCACACACTCTGAAAGCAGAAAGCCCTTGTTAATTCAGTGCACTCCATCACACCCCCCAGACTCCTGGCAGGCCCTTGGTGGGTCTACCAAGCAATTTCTTTGTTGTCTGAAGAAGGCTGTGGGCCTCTCACACCAGCCAGGTTGGTCTTCTCATGTATCTTAGTTCGAGGGCTGTGCTCATAGTAATCCTCAGACCTCGGGTGTTTGTCTTTGCCCATCAGAATCGAACTTCTCCTTCTCTCCACTTTCTCTGAATTCCGGCAGCACTGGGGGCCACCCTCA
>NW_005269077.1:0-352 GCF_000412655.1 Myotis brandtii | reverse complement strand
AGATAACATAATCTCCATGATGTTGATTCTGTGGAATTTAGTGAGACTTTATTTGTTACCAAATACATACTTAATTTTGTGAATATTCACATGTGTGTTAAAAAGAATGTGTGTTATTTTGGGGTTATAAAGTTTTATATATCAATACACTGAAAATTAACAATGTTTTACTTAGCTTTTCCATTCAGTTACTTGTTTTGGAGTCTGATCTATCAGTTTCTGAGGGCCTTAAAATCATAAAGTGCAAAGATTGAGATCTACTCAGATTTCTGATTGGTCTACATATTTTGTAGACATATTGTTTGGTTGATGTATGTTCATGGTGATTATTTCTCCTGGACCTATTTTTTTT
>NW_005269076.1:0-352 GCF_000412655.1 Myotis brandtii | reverse complement strand
TCAACCTGCCTGACTTTCCGAGGAAAGCTCTGGGCCAGGCTGTCTCCAGGGCCCTTCCCAGCATCTGAAGTCTACACACAGCCCAGCTCTCAGCTGCACGTCACCTTCCCACTGAACGGAACATGCGAGGCTATGAAAAAACCCACGGAAGAACACACGTGGCCCTTTTGGAGCCTCACAGCATGTTGCGTCACTACACTGCTTTTCTTAACTCTTAGATTAAACATTATAGACTGAGTCAACTTAAATTAGTGGCATAAGAACAGCTCGTTTCACTACTAATTCATGCTCTCCTTCTAAACACCCACCTGCAAAAGTTTCAACTTAGACAATCAACTGCTTTACTCCTTAA
>NW_005269075.1:0-352 GCF_000412655.1 Myotis brandtii | reverse complement strand
CTAACCACTGCTCAAAACCAGCTAGGGTGTTAACTTTGGATGTGACATAATCATAACTATATTCTTTCTTCCTTCTAACAAGAACAACAACCATTTTATGTTTTCATCTTTGGTATTCTAAACTTTTGGGTTTTTTTAGGATTTTATAATAATGTAGAGTTTAAGTTTTAAAACTTGGAATTGTTGAGTATGTTTTTACATAGTATACTATACTGTTATATAAAATACTTTAGTTTTTATACTTTTCATTTAGCTCAAATTCATAGTATAATAAATATATCAATTATTTAAAAATCTTGTTATAAATATTTTAAATGGCATTCTTTTTTTTTTTTTTTTTTTTTTTTTTTTT
>NW_005269074.1:0-352 GCF_000412655.1 Myotis brandtii | reverse complement strand
GCTGGGGTGGGGGTGGGGGGGCTGGCTGTGAGCCCTCCCTGCTTGGGGCCTGGGGCCCTGCCCCCCGCCAGGCACCCGTCTGCCGAGTCCTGAAAGGCCCCATGCGTTGCGTTTGATGTGTCCTTCAGCCCCACCCGGCTGCCCAGCTCAGGACAGGAACAGGCAGCTGACAGGCAGCCCCTCCTCACAGGGCCCACCCACCCACTCGCCTGGGACCTGGGACGGGGACCCCTCGCCCACGGTCCTTGGCCTCCTGATTGCTGGTTTCTTGAGAGGCCACTAGGGGGCAGTGTGGGACCCAGCCATGGGCTCCCACCCTCCAGGCATTGTCCCAGGTCCTGTCCCTGGAGTA
>NW_005269073.1:0-352 GCF_000412655.1 Myotis brandtii | reverse complement strand
TGCCTTTGACTGGAGTCAAACCTGGGACCTTCAGTCTGACGGCCGATGCTCTATCCACTGAGCAAAACTGGCTCGGGCATCGTGCCCTTCCTCTTGGGGAAATGCTCTGTCTCCAGTTTGGGGACAGTCTGTGTTCACTGAACCAATGGCCTGAACTCTGTGGTCCTGCTATTTTCTTTTTTGATAATTCAAAAATATCAACAATAATCCTCACTTACGTATGTGAAGGCATTTACTTCCACCCACAAAAGCAATGAGAGCTACACCTGGGCCTGGAAGTGGGGCCAGACACAAAGGCTTAGATCAGTGGTTCTGAACCTTGGCTGCACGTTAGAATCACCTGGGAATCTTT
>NW_005269072.1:0-352 GCF_000412655.1 Myotis brandtii | reverse complement strand
GTGCAGTGGGTATGGTTGCCCTCTGGTGTTGGGAGACTCACAAGTCCATGGAGGTCGATAGGCCTGGCTCTGGAGCCCAGAGGGCGGTCTGTGAGGCTCACGGGAGGGACTCAGTTCCTTCTAGTCAGGTGTTCCTTGGGCGCTCTTACCAAACCAGAACACCGGGGCAACCAGGACGCCCGCCTCCCTGCGGTGTTACAGCGGAGGCTTTGCCACCGGCCTGCACGTCCAAAGAGGAGGCTGTCTCTGCTCAAATCGGACGGAGATCATACAGCACATCCTTCTCTGAGCTGTGAGTGTGCGAAGCGCACAGCACGGAGGTGCGACTGTGAGGGGCGGTTTGTAGTGACTG
>NW_005269071.1:0-352 GCF_000412655.1 Myotis brandtii | reverse complement strand
GTGATCTAAAGGTGGGAGTGGATGGAGATGGGAATACATCTGGATCCTTTCTCATTCTGGACAGCCCTGAAAGCAGTTGGATCGTTGGATAAAATGTGCACACATGATCTGTCCTTGGTGACGAACTGCATGGAACATGCTCTGACCGCCTGCCACCCCCGCACCCGATACTCACCTGGCTGGGATGCCAAGCTCATCTACCTTCCCATGAGCTACATGCCCACCTTCCTGGTGGATGCCATGATCAACTGGAGCAACCCAAGACCTGCTAAGGCCATGTGACCCAAGATTGTGGTGCATAGTAGGGGGGAATTGGGTACTGTGTGAGGGAGGAGATGCATCTGTAGAGAGA
>NW_005269070.1:0-352 GCF_000412655.1 Myotis brandtii | reverse complement strand
TGAAAATATGTTCAACCGAACACAGTGGCTGCTCTACGGACTGGCATCTGACTCGCCAGGTTTGCAAACCCCTGTTCTTGGAGGGGCTGCTGAAAAATGCACTTAAAGCCCAGAATCGGAGCGTTGTACTCCCGGGACTGTAAATGATGCCCCGAATTTTTATATTAGACAGACACCCCCCCCCCAACATAAGAGATTAGAAGGAGAATGGAAACGAACAGCGTAGAAGTTCTTCCTCAACAAGGCGGCGTGGAAAGATGGATGTAACTGCAAATGAGGAATTTATGAGATATAATCTCGAAGTTCGTTCTTGTGAGACGTCGACAAGGAGTGTGCTACCCGGGGTGTGCAC
>NW_005269069.1:0-352 GCF_000412655.1 Myotis brandtii | reverse complement strand
GCCTCAGTGTGCACTGCGGGTGTCTCCCTGTGGGCCCTCAGGAGGGGTCTCCTCCAGGCTCAGTTTCAGCTGCTCTGGAAGAAGAGTGTCTATTGCTTTCAGGGAAGCCACCCAAGCTCCCCAACGGGAATTCCGTGTATGACACTCTGCTTCTACTTTCAATCAGATCGTCCTAGATATGCACTCCAAATATTCTGAAAGTCCACATAACTTCACTAAAATGCATTATGAAAACTGTAAAGACCAACTTCATTTTACTTACATAGACTACATTCTTCCTGCTTACTGTGGCTTTAAACTATTCTTTTAAAAATGACAACCATACTAATTGTAGCTTCAAAAAAATGATACA
>NW_005269068.1:0-352 GCF_000412655.1 Myotis brandtii | reverse complement strand
GGGTGGGACTCTAGGTCTAGCCCCAGGGTAGAATATATGTCTCTATTGAATCATCCAGTCTATTTCAGTCTACACATACAAAGTAGTGACTGGTTCAGGGGATCAATGTTGTCCTAAATTGATCCAATCAGAGGGATAGCTGGGACTGTTATTTATCTCAAGAAGAAGCACTCTTTGCATGCTGACTTTGAACTGAGGAGGCTATTGATCTGGTAGGCACCATGTAAAGTGAGAGAAAGGATACACCATACGAGTCAGGCTTAGAAAATCATAAAAATTATGCTCTGATGACAGTTTGAATCCTAGAAATAGTGGTGCTTGAAACGAAGACTAAACATAGATTTCTCAGTTT
>NW_005269067.1:0-352 GCF_000412655.1 Myotis brandtii | reverse complement strand
GACACTGGTCCTCAAATGCTCATGCCTGGAGACACGCTTAACGTCTGAGTTGCTCCCCGGACCTGCACTCGGTCTTCCTCTCGCTGGTGACCCTGTCTTGAGGCTTGAGCATCAGCAAGTTACTTGGACAGATGCCTCCCTTGGTGTGACAGGTAAATTGTGAGCAGCTTCAGACGTTTTTCTTACTGTTTTCACTAACTCTGTCCTAGGTTAAAAGGACTCAAGCATAGCTTAATGGCTTTGTTTTCTTAACTTTGGCTACGGTTTTTTTGTGTGTTTTTCTTTTCTGCAGAAGAGACATAAATAGTTTAGGAAACAGAGATATGTTGCTTTTTCATAAAGTCTTTAAATT
>NW_005269066.1:0-352 GCF_000412655.1 Myotis brandtii | reverse complement strand
GTGGAAGACCCATTACATCATTGGCTACAACCTCCCAAGTTCTAAGTATCTCTATAATTTGAGAGACCAAACCTCTATAATATGCACTGAAGATGAGGTTTGTGGACCACGTGTTTGATGAACAAGTGATAGATTCTCTGGCTGTGAAGATCATCTTGCCCTAAGGAGCCAAGAGCATCCAAATTGACAGTCCCTAAGAAATCAGACGTGCCCCAGATAAGCTGCACTACACCTCCTTAGACACATCTGGCTGCCCTGTGATTGTTTCCTAAAAAGAATAATCTGGTAGAACAGGACATTGTGGTGCACTACGCGTTCAACAAGGTGCTCATGCTGCAGGAG
The DNA here is from genome assembly GCF_000412655.1 of Myotis brandtii. Lineage (NCBI taxonomy): Eukaryota > Metazoa > Chordata > Mammalia > Chiroptera > Vespertilionidae > Myotis > Myotis brandtii. The sequence continues at coordinate 10 of NW_005269066.1, read as the reverse complement.
CCCCTGCTGG
>NW_005269065.1:0-352 GCF_000412655.1 Myotis brandtii | reverse complement strand
GTTTATCTGGCCCGCGTTGGCCTTTGAGTGTGACACGCTTGCTCTACGGTACAGCCTGTGCTGGAAGCTTCGCCCGTGGGCAAGGCTGGGGGTGGGGGGCCCCCACCGGGGCTCACCGCCCCCCCAGGGCAGGCACTTGGGGATCCGAAGGGGCTCCCATGGGACCTTTCACACCAGGAAAGTCCTGGTGACAACATTTCATCACCGAAGGACTTTTTTGCCTGTTGCCACATTCTGATCCCAGCTTCTTTGCTGATGCCCACAGCCCCGCCCACAGCCCCGCCCATATCCCTGCCCACAGCCCCGCCCACAGCTGCGTGTGGCTGGGCCCCGCCCACAGCCCCGCCCACAA
>NW_005269064.1:0-352 GCF_000412655.1 Myotis brandtii | reverse complement strand
CTCTGTCAAGGGACTCTAAGCATCACTCTAAGAAAACTCTGAGCATACGTTTCATGCATGCTGCCAAAATCACTCTGTCTCGTACACATACACTGAATTCTTTTTGTTGCTCCTTTTATAAAATCCTGATTTTTCTAAATTCTTTATACCAAAAGAACCTAGTCAATGCAATTTCTGTGACTTTGCTAGATAAAGTCAACGGGGCAGCCAACCCAAAAGAGTAAAATTCATATTTAACTAGATGGGCATAAGCAACATTTCCTAGCTTTAAGTTCTGATTGTGATGCCACCAACATTAACTCCTCTGTGTCTAAATTTTCTCACCCATGCAACGGGGCTAATGGTAATGCTT
>NW_005269063.1:0-352 GCF_000412655.1 Myotis brandtii | reverse complement strand
GTTACCGGCAGGTGCACCTGGAAGTGTGCACACATTTCTGCATTTACCGTGGAAGGAGCTTATATTTAACATGAAAGCACATCCTTTGTCTATAAAAGAACCTTCTAAAGCACTGAATTTGTTATAAAACCAGGGCAGCTCTCGACACCATCATAACTGGAAGCACGCAAAACACTTTGCTGTTAATGACGTCAATCGTGAGGACAACTGTAGAATTCCGTGACCATATTATTTACTTTTCCATGACTTCTCCCAATTTCAAAAACTTTTGGATTCCACACTTGTAGGTTTTGGTTCAGGAAGCATGTCAGTCCTAAGTGCTGCCAGTGGCAAGATCCATTTGTGAGCCACT
>NW_005269062.1:0-352 GCF_000412655.1 Myotis brandtii | reverse complement strand
GCCATAGACTCACCTCCTTGTCCCCCCACCCATCCCGTGACCCCTAAACATGTTTAGGATCATATGTCCCCTTGTCATCACTGCCCTTCAGACCACACTGTCATCTTCTCTCAGCCAGTCTGTGGGGTCCCTGCATGGTTTTCATCCCCTCTTCCCCCTCCCACAGAAGCCTTTCTGCGTTTCAGAAAGCCCTGCATGCTCCGGGGCTGCCTCTTACATCTGGTTTAAGAGCCTTTTCTAATCCTCAAGTTATCTTCTCCTTATATTGTTATACTTAGACTAGAGGCCTGGTGCACGAAATTCATGCATGGATGGGGGGTGGGGGGGGGGCGTCCCTCAGCCTGGCCTGTAC
>NW_005269061.1:0-352 GCF_000412655.1 Myotis brandtii | reverse complement strand
CGGGTTGCCGCTCTGTCGCGTCGCGGCATTTGCAAAAAACGATACATGGATGTTGCAGACGGGTCGGGCAGCCGTGCGGCAGCGCACTTACGTTTTCTCTATTTTAGGGCCCCCGCTTTGTGTCACAATGCGAAGAGCTTTAAAACGAGCTCTGGACCATGCAGAGCGTGGCTCTGAAAGCGCCCAGCAGAGACCTCCTAAGAGGAAATCCTCATCCACTGAGGAAAAATCTCTGCACGAAAAGCTGTATGACATGTATGTTGAGGAGTACGGGAAGGAGCCCGAAGGTACGGAGGAATTAACGCGAAATGTGAACTTGCTGGAGAAGCTTGTTCGGAGGGAGTCCTTGCCC
>NW_005269060.1:0-352 GCF_000412655.1 Myotis brandtii | reverse complement strand
ATTCAAAATGCAGTAGCACCGGTTATGCTTTGGATATAGGAAAGAGGTCCCCTGAAGCTTCTGGAGCATATGAACAACATACTTTACCCAACTGTGTTTGAATTGGACATATGAGATAGTAGATTTAAAGAGTGAGCAGTTTATTAGCAATGTAGGCATGAGGTGGTCACCAGTCAGCCCAGATCACGGCCCTGAAGAGGAAGATTTAAGAAGGGGAGAAGGGGTGGTGCCTGATGCATATTAGACATTGAAGATAAACCTGTCACAATTATACTCACTCTAGGAGTCCCAACCCAAAGCCACACCCACAAAGGCTTTCTCGATGGATACAGCCCCAGCTCCCATCCTCTCT
>NW_005269059.1:0-352 GCF_000412655.1 Myotis brandtii | reverse complement strand
CACCATCACAGACCCACCTGGACCCCAAGGGCGGGAACACGGACCGCATCTCCCAGTGTCACATGGAAGAACATGTGGAACGGCAGGTCTTAGAATGGCCACCTTTGAAATAATCTGTCACGGAAACCCATTCCTCCTCCGACCCTCACATTAAGTTATGACCTCTAACCTAGACTTGGTCAGTAATTGAAGCGCTCTTTAGATTCTCCATTTGTTGCTTTTTTCATCTTATTTTCCAGTTGGGTTAGAAGTTGGACAGAGAAAGCTTTGGATCTCTTCAAAAATCTCTAAGGGTCACCTTTTCAGAACAGCCTTTGATATCACTTCTAATATACTACATTGTGGAGAGCGG
>NW_005269058.1:0-352 GCF_000412655.1 Myotis brandtii | reverse complement strand
CACCTTCCTCTGGTCTTAACTACCACATATCTTTAAATACCACAAGTGTTCTGACAATTACAAAAGGTTTATCTCCAGACTGAACCACTCCCCTCAATTGTAGATTTACATATCCCTTTTAACTTAATGTGTCTAAAGCTAAATTCCTTCTTTCCCCCTTCCCCCCACAAATGTGTCCTCCCTTAGTCCTCTTCATCTCAGCAAATGCAACACCATTTTACCAAATGTTCAGTCTAAAGGCGGATTCACCTTTAACTTTCTATTTTCTCTCATCCCCTCCATCAACAAATCCTATTGTTTGGACCTTCAGAAGATAAGCAAATGCTTTACATCACCTTCACCACTGACTCTA
>NW_005269057.1:0-352 GCF_000412655.1 Myotis brandtii | reverse complement strand
CCCCCCCAAAAAAAAAAAAAAAAAAAAAAAGATGTAGGTAGGTGATATCAATGTACAGTAATATTTTTTATTATTATTACCTAATAATAAGGTAGAAATCACTAGTGATTATCACATTAATAGTATGTGGTTTAATAGCAATATTTGTATATGATGATTTTCTAGGAGTTCATGCTTATTAACTCTATTTTAAAGCAGGCTACCCTTGCCTTTGGTTACTTAAAAAATTTTCCCTAGCAAATACTCTCAGAGGAAATACAAAGTTAAATTTCAGTGAGTCATGACAAACTCTACGTTATTAGAGCTCCAAAGTGTTGCTTTATCAGCAAGTACTCTTCAACCATTCTCATCA
>NW_005269056.1:0-352 GCF_000412655.1 Myotis brandtii | reverse complement strand
AATATTTGTTGATTTTCTATTGTGGCCTATGCATGTTATCTATTGTAAGGTGCTAAAGATTAAAGTAAAATTAATTATAGAGTAAGGGGTTACCAATGGATTCTTCCTGGAGTTTAAACTTGACTTTACCCCTTACTAGCCCTGGGACCTTGGGAAAGTAATACCGACTTGCTTTGGGCATGTTCTTTCTTCCTCTACAAAGGAAGATAATACCACCTACTTTAGTGTACTTTCATGAGGAATAAATGAATTAATACAAAGCACCTCAGCCCTGGCCCGTTTGGCTCAGTGGGTGGAGTGTCGGCCTGCAGACTTAAGAGTCCTGGGTTCGATTCTGGTCAAGGGCACATGC
>NW_005269055.1:0-352 GCF_000412655.1 Myotis brandtii | reverse complement strand
GATTAGCAGCTGGGATTTTGACAGGAAACAGGAAGGCAGGACCTGCGGGCAAGATGCAGCCTGATCTAGGGCCCAGGAGAAAGCTCGGGGCTGTGTTTAGGGTTTGGGGCCCAGTTCAGTTTGTGGCTGCATCAGGAACGTCACAGGGGAAAAGGCAATGATAGTACAGGCAGGAGAGCGAGGCCAGCGGGCCGAGGGGGCTGGTCCCTACCGCACAGACCTCCCACTGGCCTGACTCACTCCCTGGCCTGGCTCCCTGACCATCAACTGTGGACAATGGTCCTTAGTGTTCAGAGAATCAAAGAAGAGAATGGGTTTGTAATTGGTATTAAATTTTAACCAACAAACACAA
>NW_005269054.1:0-352 GCF_000412655.1 Myotis brandtii | reverse complement strand
AGGAATTCAGAGTTAATACCTTTTAACTTTGTAGTGCAGGGATTAGTTAGCCATAGCTGGCATGGTCTCTCCAGCGAGGCTGGAGAGAGGCCTTGTGGGGAGGTCTTCTCATGGACCTGTCTCCAGGTTGGGCGCCTTGACTTTCAATGTCTTCATCTCCTGGGAGTGTGCTGTGGAAAGATTGCTCTACGAGCTGTGAATTCATTTCAAGGGCGTTTATAAGTCCTTTGCAATAAGCTAGAAGGTCGCCTTAAGGCAGGCTCATACATTCCCTGATCTAGCCTCACAGGTCTTCCGAAAATGATTTTAAACGGGGACAATGGACATTTACCAAAGGGAGTAGATCTTACGT
>NW_005269053.1:0-352 GCF_000412655.1 Myotis brandtii | reverse complement strand
CCTCCCGGTTCCTAGGTCGACGCTCAACCCCTGAGCCATGCAGGCTGGGCACTGCTGTCATTGTCGACACCGTTTGGGAGAGAGGGTCCAACGTCTATAAAATGGTGGAAGGAAGATCTTTCCATTCCCCCTGATGTGATCGCATAGCGGCCGACCTCAAGAAAGTCTAGTCGAAAACTAACAAAAGTCGGCATGCTTGTTGGTGGAGTAGAAAAAATATATGTTTTTAAAAAGAACAGTCTTTTTTTCTCTATTAGTCACACCAGTTAGACATGGAAATGGGAAGAAACTATTCCATCCCCTAAGTAAAAAAATCTGTAAGATATTTAGGAGCAAATTGAACAACAAATAC
>NW_005269052.1:0-352 GCF_000412655.1 Myotis brandtii | reverse complement strand
GGAGTTATCTTTAGTGATTGCTTAATTAAAATGAACATCTTCTAGGGCAGTGTTTTGAAGGTATTTGGCAATGTTCAGACACATTCTGGTTGTCACAGAATGTGGGGATGAGGGGATGAGTGCTGCTGGACTCCAGAGGGAAGATCTCAGGGCTGGCTGCAAAATATCTTCCACTGCACATGACAGCTCCCCGTAGCAGAGAATTATCCAGCCCCAGATGTCAAGGGCCCTATGGTACTTCCCTACATAGAATTTAAAGTCTATGAAATTGCATAGTGTTTCCCCATAAGAATCCCAGATGAATATCCACTGCCCATTGTGATACTACCATACTGGACTTTCCCAGAATCCT
>NW_005269051.1:0-352 GCF_000412655.1 Myotis brandtii | reverse complement strand
CACCAGCCACCTTCTAATTAATTTCCTTTCAATGTGTTCATCCATCCCTAACACAGTGCATTGAATCCACTCCACAGAAGTCTTCCCTTTTTCTTACAAAATAATGTCCCTCACTTCTTTCCAATTGTTCTTCAACTTTGCCTCCTTTGGATTTTCCTTTTTATCATCCTTTGGACATTTTAACTGTATTAAATCTAGTTGATTATGTCATTTTCCAAACCTTTGTACTCAACTTTCCAATTTCTTATGTTTTATACATTTTTTAAAAAATTGAGTTGGTCAATTGCATGCAGATACTCTTTTGTCATGTATTTAAGCATCTTCTTATTGAATCTTAGTGACTTTATCAGAG
>NW_005269050.1:0-352 GCF_000412655.1 Myotis brandtii | reverse complement strand
GTCAATTTGCATATTACCCTTTTATGATATAGGATATGTACCTTGTGTCTTGGTCTGGGTGGCCACTACCCAAAGGCTTGCCCAAGTCCATCTAGAGAACGGAAGGGTTTCGAACCCAAGAGTGTCTGACTTCCAAGGCCTGTCAATTTCACGGTCTTACAGGGTGTGTGGTGGTGAGAAGGAAGGCTACTCTCACATGGATATGAACAGGAAAATGCTCCAATGACCTCTCCTGAAATCACCCCTTTGGTGGCTGAAATCACAGAGCCGTGGCTGGGACACCACTGCCACCTAGTGGCCACCCGCCCTAATTGCAGGGTCAGATGTTTCGGACATGACCCAACTTCCGAGT
>NW_005269049.1:0-352 GCF_000412655.1 Myotis brandtii | reverse complement strand
GTGTTTGTCTATTATTAGATAGGATAGATTATTTTTTTTTAATTCTTGGAGATGTGAGTGGAAGGCTGTGCTGTTGACAAGCTGAGAAACTAAAATGACCGAGGTGTTTGGTGTTAACTCTTACATTTCCTCCTCCAGCCCAGGATATACTGGACTGCAGCCTGGAGTCCCCATCGGTTAAGTGATGACAGGTCTTCATATGAAACAGGCAGACAGTGAGTAAAAACTAAGCTCCTGTTCACTTAAACAACTGAACATTTTCCTTCTGAGTTTGCCAGTATTACACGTTGAGCAAGAGAATGTGTGCTTTGAACATCATCACAGTCACTGTGTGCATGTGACAGAGACTCTT
>NW_005269048.1:0-352 GCF_000412655.1 Myotis brandtii | reverse complement strand
ATATATAAAACCCTAATATGCAAATAGACTGAGCAGCAGAACACCTGAACAAACAGTTGCTATGATGCGCACTGACTACCAGAAGGCACGCGTGAAACATGGCGGCCATTGGCAGCAGGCGGTAGAGCACAGAACATGGCAGTCGTCAGCTTCAGCAGGATGGTTGAGCTGGTGATCAGGGGCACCATACCAAGGCAGGGCACCAATTTCTGTCATCAGGGCAAGCCTCTGGATTGTTACTGAGAATTCTTTGCTCCCATGCTCCGCTTGCACCTGCTGCTCACACCCACTGTGTGTTGGTGGTGATGGTGGGAGCGGGGTTGCTGGCAGACAGGGGACCAGCAGCCATGGC
>NW_005269047.1:0-352 GCF_000412655.1 Myotis brandtii | reverse complement strand
ATACCCCCAAAATTATGTATGATTTCATGGGTTCTTAGAGCCCTAAAAGCTTAACCCAAGAGCCCCAGTTGAGAATTCTGGGTTTGGGGCGGGACAATAATACAGCCGTGTGTCCTACCCTTGAGCACGGGAGTGGGAGACTGCGGAGCTGGAAGTGGGTTCAGGGCGAGAACCGAAGTCCTGACTCTGGGTGCCTTGACCAGGTCCCAGCGGACGGCCACCTCCCCACTGGGACACCCAGCCCCCGGGCGCCTGGCAGTCCTCCCTTCTGCTACGGAGCAGCCACTCACCCTGTGAAATTCATTTGGCCCAAAGCTGCTGCCAGGATAAAGCTGCAGACCAGGAGCGTCCG
>NW_005269046.1:0-352 GCF_000412655.1 Myotis brandtii | reverse complement strand
TGCAGTCAGCGCTGGGTTGCCGTGGCGACCTTCACAGTCAATGCCACAGGTTGTGGTATAAAACACAGTGTGTAAGTGATCAGAAGCGCAGGCACTACCTCCATGCCCCCGCCGCCCCCCCTCCGCAACTTCCATCAGTACCACCGACCCTGAGGCGCCCTCCCTGAGCTATTTCCAGTGAGGCCTGAGGGAGGAACCTTCCCTCAGAACGCAAAGGCACTGAGTCCTGGGTTGCTGTGGTGATGGCTGCCAGAGGCTTCTGATGGCCTGCAGGAGTGTGCAAATGATCAGAAGCGCAGACACCACCTCCCTGCCACCTCCCCCACTTTCATCAGTCCCACTGGCCCTGAGG
>NW_005269045.1:0-352 GCF_000412655.1 Myotis brandtii | reverse complement strand
TGAGAGGCCAATCTCTGTGGACAGTGAGTCACCAAAGCTTGAAGATGATAGAAGGGAAATAAACAGTCACCAAGTAGTGGGAGAGAGCAGAAAGCCTAGTTGATTTGTCTTCAACTTCCTTCCAAAGCAGAGACCACATCTTCCTGCAACCCAGGGCTCCCTCCTCAGAGGGTGAACCAACTCCCATCCGTGTAATCTCTTCCAGGTTTCCAGTTCCTGTTGGAGCCAACTCTCCAGGGCTCACAAACACAGGGCATAGCTGTACTCCAGGGAGACCTGAGCCCACCCTCCAGGTGTGTGGGCTAGGGTTTGGCCTTACCATAGGGCGGTGATGGCGAACCTATGACACGCG
>NW_005269044.1:0-352 GCF_000412655.1 Myotis brandtii | reverse complement strand
TTTTTTAACAGGAAGTAGAATTTATTGGTGAGTGTAAGGTGGGGACAGCACTCAGACACTCATGAATTCAGGACCTACCATTTGTCCAGGGGACTGTGATTAGGGATGTACATGACTTCACAGCCATCTAGGATGAGTCGCTTTTCAGCCACCAGGTCTTCAAATTCATCTGCACTAAACTTAAGGACCCACTGCTTGGAGATGTGGCTCTGGTGGTGTTCAGGGAATTGAACTTGGCTCTGCTTAGGGCCTCAGTCACATGTTCCTTGTTCTGCCGTTTGGTGCCATGGACACGATGACTTGGCCAATGTGGACCCTGGCCACTGTGCCCTGGGGTTTTTCCTAAGGCACC
>NW_005269043.1:0-352 GCF_000412655.1 Myotis brandtii | reverse complement strand
AGTGTCCGGCACCAAAAAAAAGACATAATGAATAACAGGTAGTAACAGAAAGAGAATGGATACTGACAGATGAGAGTGGCAAGAAAATTGATATTATAAAAAGCATATCTGAATTTGACCTCTGTGATCTTGAGAACAGTAATTAATCTCTCTGAGCTTAATTTCATTATGTGCCATGAGATTAATGTTACCATCATATCTTCTTTACACTATTATTTTAAAGATCATATTGAGACTATCAAAGTACTGACTATCAGATGGTATAATAAATAAGAAAATTAAATTATTCTTTAGGATTTAATGAAGCCCTGGCTCTGTTACCCTTCATTGGAAGCCTGTCCCAATGTCTTTT
>NW_005269042.1:0-352 GCF_000412655.1 Myotis brandtii | reverse complement strand
GGGTGCCCCTGCCACCCATGTTTTATTCACCGAATCAGTCCACATACATATGAACACCAGCATAACTCAGGGACCCCATGGTGACCTAATGAGGTTCTCAGGATGTGCCAGGGTCCTCATGAGGGTCTAGCATGCAATGCTCCAAAGAACAGCATGGTAGGTACCCCTGCTGTCAGTGTGGAGGTTGGGGAACCCACCCTGAACTTTACAATCACCTCCATGGATGGTGACATCTATGCTCCCTGATACTAAAACCTAAGCACCCGGGAGTAGATCTTGGTCTTGACATGCCCCTTGTGGTCTCTGCCCCTTCCCGCCAAGTGTTAAGTCTGTGCTCTTTCAGAATTCAGGT
>NW_005269041.1:0-352 GCF_000412655.1 Myotis brandtii | reverse complement strand
TGATTCTCCCTCATCATTGATGTTTCTATCTCTATCTACCTCTCCCCTCCTCTCTGAAATGAATAAAAATATACTTTAAAGATAAAAAAACAAATACAAACACAGTCACCTATCAAATATACTGGTAATTAATTGAATTGAATATCTGGCAAGTTTAAGATTCACTAATTTAGTTCACATTTAATTAAAAAGAACTTATGTATAGCCTTGGACACTATGAATGAAGAACTTATGTATAGCCTTGGACGCTATGAATGTGCAAACTTTTCTTTTACACAAAACCTATTGTCTTTCTCCTCACTGATTTAATCTGACAATCTATATATATAAAAGCCTAAGTGACCATTCAACC
>NW_005269040.1:0-352 GCF_000412655.1 Myotis brandtii | reverse complement strand
TTTTAAAAAAGAGCAAATAAGAGAAGAAACAGGGTTCTAACACAGAAGGGAAGCGGAGGAAATTACCGAATGAAGAAAGCAGTGTTGTCCAACGTTGACAGCTGTGTTGCAGGTTAAAGAGAGGCCGATCCAGACTGGAGCAATAGGGAGCGAGGCCCCAGGAGAGTGGACGAGTGTGGACTTCATGGGGAAAACAGCAGAGAAGGCCTGGGCTGTCCGAACCCACTGAAGGGGGGTTGACAGCTCTGGCTGACACTCCGGGTGATGAATCAGTACATGGATAAGCACGTGGAAAGCTAAACAAACAGAAAAACAATGACTACTACCCAGAAAAAACTTAAGAATGGAAACA
>NW_005269039.1:0-352 GCF_000412655.1 Myotis brandtii | reverse complement strand
CTTAGCATATTAGGCTTTTATTATATAGGATTCCTTATGCTGTACTTGACATCCCTGTGACTATTCTGTAGTGACCCATTTGTACCTCTCAATCCTTCACCTCTTTCCCCATCGCCCCAATTCCCCTCCCGTCTGGCCACCATCCAAATGTTCTCTCCCTGGGAGTCTGTTTCTGTCCTGCCTGATCGTTTATTTTGATTTTTAGACTCAGCTGCTGATAGATATGTATTGATTGCTGTTTTATTGTTCACATTTAAACATTTTTTTTCCAGGTCCTCTTTTTTTTTATTTTTTGTTAATGTTTTTTATTGATTTCGGAGAGGAGGGGAGAGAGAGAAAGAGATAGAAACAT
>NW_005269038.1:0-352 GCF_000412655.1 Myotis brandtii | reverse complement strand
CCTCCTATGAGTTCTATAGTTTAAGGTCTTATATTCAGGACTTCAGTTCATTTTGAGTTAATTGTCTTTCATATAATGTAGTAGTTGAATTTTATTTTTTTGCAAGTGACTGTCCAGAATTCCAAAGACCATTTATTGAAGGAAGTGTTCATTATCTCCTTTGTCATAAATTAATTGTGTGGGTTTATTTCTGGGCTGTCTATTCTCTTTCATTGATCTATTTGACCTATTTGCCCAATTTTATGCCAATACCATCCTGCTTTAGGGAGTGTGATGACCCCAGCTTTGTTATTCTTGCTTAAGATTGCTTTGGCAATTCTGGGTATTTTATGGTTCCATACAAATTGTAGGG
>NW_005269037.1:0-352 GCF_000412655.1 Myotis brandtii | reverse complement strand
CTCCTCAAAACCCTCCTATCTTTCTGTGCTGTTTGCAAGATCGTGTTTATTAACACCTGGGCCTAGCATTCAAGTCCCCGTCAAATCTGGCCGCTTTCTTGTCATTAACCTCTTCTTTTTATATACGTACCTGAACATTCCGCCTACAGTGGCTTTCCTTAGCTATAAAAATATCCTCCATGTTGCACATAATCAAAGAATCTCTGGCTCTGTGCTTCAAATCAAAGGTATTGGCTTGTGTTATTTCTCTGAATACTAGCAATGGGTCCTTGACACTCAGTTTTCTTATCTATAAAATATGCATCTTTTCTCTCTTTTAGGCCAGCCCTTTCATTTTATTCATATAGATAAA
>NW_005269036.1:0-352 GCF_000412655.1 Myotis brandtii | reverse complement strand
TTGAAGTCTCCCCTTGTTTCCCACACAAATTCCAAAGCCCCATCCGGAGCACACATCCACACCCATACAGTCCCATGTCCACAGATACCCACAGACGTGTGCAGAGGGACACGCTGGCAGACACACCCAAGGTCCACGTGGTTGCACAGAAGTTTGCAGCAGAGACAAACACACAGATACTCAGAGCCAGGCAGACTCACACATCCCAACCGATGCACGGGTCCCCCAGCCTACTCGGCACCGGGCACGTGTGTTTGCTAAGAGGATGGATGCATGTAGGTCTTCAGACGTGCACACACGCCCCCACTAAAGAGGAACCATGGGCGGCAGACACTGCCCTGTCTGTTATCAG
>NW_005269035.1:0-352 GCF_000412655.1 Myotis brandtii | reverse complement strand
ACATGTCTAGGGATCTATGAAGTGGTCCCTGTTTTTGACAACCAGTAGAATGAGAGGTGAGAGGTCCTTCTAGGCATAGGTGCGTATATGTGCAAAGGCTTGGGGTGAAGACCGGGCTCATTCAGGAACCAGCAAGTGTCCATTTTTTAAATTAGGAACTGGTCACAATGAGACAGGTGTCAGGCCTAGAGGAGCTTGTGATAACTGGTCATCTGTTCTGCAGGTGATGGGAGAATGCGAGGTTTGGAGCAGCAGAGGCAGGTGATCTGACCTAGGCCTCAGTAGACTTCCTGTGGTTGAAGCATAACAAGCAACATGGGTGTGAGGGAAGTGGTAGAAAACCTAGCATGGA
>NW_005269034.1:0-352 GCF_000412655.1 Myotis brandtii | reverse complement strand
TTCTTAGCAGCATCTAAGAATTCAGGTGACTATTAGAAAAACTGGATGTATGCTTTCTTATGGAAATGTGGCAATACGGATCTGCTTACTCACATACCAGCATCAAACTCCTACTCCCTGTAGACAGGAATGATCTTCAATTTTTCTCCCAATCTCCTTTTCTTCATTCCCTTTGTAACTACCATACTGAGATCGCTAGGAGCAAACACTCTTTGTAAGATAGAAAAAGAAATAACTTTTGGGATAGAGAATAAATTCTGTAGGTGTATGTTGAATTCAAGTTGGTGGTTTAAGAAATAGGCTTAGTTTGGTAACAGAATATTTGGTATTTGTGAAGTAACTTGTTCTCATG
>NW_005269033.1:0-352 GCF_000412655.1 Myotis brandtii | reverse complement strand
TTCCACCTGGCCTGGGACAGGTGAGCCTGAAATGAAAGACACAAGAGGATTATTTGCTTCTGAATCATCTTGCTTCTCATTAAAGAAATTGCTGTTTTGATTGTTTGTTTCTGGAGACCTCCTCCCTGACGGTCAGTGGAGTGATCTCTTCTACCCACGGGGAGGAAGATGGGAGCCACATGTTGGATCCTAAGTGCCAGGCTTTCAGTTCTGTGTACCATGTAACTTGTTTCATTTCATCTGCAGAATCTCCCTCAAAGTCTATGTGCACACTTTTTATTATTTTATAGGTAGATTAGGAAAGCAGCATGGCATTTTTATGTAATCTGTATAGGTCATGAGGCAGAAAGGA
>NW_005269032.1:0-352 GCF_000412655.1 Myotis brandtii | reverse complement strand
AAAGGAAGACGACGTCAGGTACAGCATAAAAAATTCAGGCTACGGAGAGGAAGAACTGCTCAGTGAGAGTGATGGAAATCCTCTAGCTGGGGTTGTTTAACATCATCTAGCATTTCCTTTCTTGGGATTCAGAAACATGTATTTATTTGCATGTGCACACCTGCCCTTGCTTATGCATACTCAAATCTCCCTCAATTTTGAGAACAAATACTAGAACTTTTTTGCCTGACACAACTTCTAGGCTAGGATAAATATTAGTAGATTGGAGTAAACAAAACAAAACCTGGACATGCATCCCAGCTCCAACCCTTACTTATCAATGAAGGGTTTAGCCAAATCCATTAGGTTAATT
>NW_005269031.1:0-352 GCF_000412655.1 Myotis brandtii | reverse complement strand
TTTATGACTTTAATCCTGATATTATTTTTGCCTATGTGCAAAGGGGAAGAAATAATAATAATAACAACAACCTTTCTTGTTGGAAAGGTAAGATGGTCAAACAGCAAATTGCTAAGTCTGGAACAAAGTGTTTCAAACCATGTGCCCATTCACCACTGGGAAAAGAGAGAGGCCAGTGGGGAGAATAGACAGGAGGAAAGGTTCTTCTTGGGGAAAGAAACCTGGATAATGAGTATAAGGCTGGTCTTTCTGCATCTGAATAACTCTAGTTCAAAGGCATCTTTGTGTCCCATTGTCTCATTTCTGGAGCTCCAAGGTAGAACAACAGGGCACCTTTACACATCGGGGGCCC
>NW_005269030.1:0-352 GCF_000412655.1 Myotis brandtii | reverse complement strand
TGTGGTGTTCAAGCTCAGAAGAGCAGGGCTTCCATTAAGAATTTTCACCACGAAACACAGCCTTTCCAGAGGGAAAGTTATTTCTCTCAAGAAAAATGATTGGGAAAAATATCTTAAGAAGTCTACCCTCTCCTCCCTCTCCTCGTCCCTGGTGAAGTGGGCCTGTGTGTTGGGGCAGGGGGGCAGCTTTATATGGCAAAGAGAGAGAGAGACAGACAGACAGACATTGACACCCAGGGAAGGAAAAAGGAGAGGGCAGTCAGATTTAAGCCCAGGAAGCAGGTAGTCACAGTAGCTACCCTATTTCAGGGGAAAGAGAGAGTAAGGCTCATAGTCACACCTCAGATGCCTC
>NW_005269029.1:0-352 GCF_000412655.1 Myotis brandtii | reverse complement strand
ACATTTGTAATATCTTATTCAATAAAGGAAAAAAGAAAAATATGTATATATTTTTTAAAAATAACGTTTAGTGAATAGTTTCCTGTTTTGCCCACGTAAAGGGGAGGTACCTTCCTGATGTACCTTCCTCTGGCTCCGTCACTCACATGCTTCGACTTCTGCCCGGACTTCCTGTGTCCTTCCCACCCTGGTCTGACTCCAGGGAAACACGGATCCCCTTCCACGGAGGTACGTGCAGGCGACCCTGTCTTCCCTACGACTCGAGGTGTCTAGATAGTAGAACCCAGTAAATTTGTTCTTTACTAATTCTTAACAGAGGTTCTAGTTCTACAAGAATGCTAGTCCAGGTCAC
>NW_005269028.1:0-352 GCF_000412655.1 Myotis brandtii | reverse complement strand
GCAGGGTCAGAGAGCATCCTGAGCAGACGCTGGCGCAGAGCGGCGCGGAGAGAGGCTGGCGCCGATGCCGGGCCCACCGAGGAGGCTGCTGCAGCCACCGGGGCAGGGACCACAGCCTGGACCACGGAGACCCGGAGGAAGATGGAGCGCGGAGAGGGGAGATGCCAGATCAAGGGGGCTGGTGACAGCACTCGCTCGTGTGGGACGGTGGTGGCCCTGGGCCACATGGGTCTGGCGATCAGAAGAGAAGCTGCTCGCATAAACACATGAACACTCAGTGACACTGGACGTGAGCCAGCCACCAGGAATGGAGGGCGGAGGCCAAGAGGGAGCCGGGAGGAACCCGGCACCC
>NW_005269027.1:0-352 GCF_000412655.1 Myotis brandtii | reverse complement strand
AAGATTTGGTGGAGAAGGGGAAAATCCCCAGGGCATTCTCTTATCACTCTCTGTCTTCCCCTCACTGCCTTCCCCAAGCCCCCACTCAGGGACACCGAGGAGCGGTAAAAATAGCTCAACACAGCTAACGTGAATTGGGCAGTGACTACGTGCCAGGCCCTGTGCTAAGTGCTTCGTACCTATCTCCTCATTTAATTCTTACAACAGCTCCACGGGGCAGAGACTACATGATCCCTACTGTAAAGATGGAGCAGCTGAGCCACAGAGAGGTTAGTTCCTTTGCCTGAAGTCACATACGTGTAAATGCCAGAGCTAGGGTTCAGACGGGCATCCGGGCATCCGTGGGTCTAGG
>NW_005269026.1:0-352 GCF_000412655.1 Myotis brandtii | reverse complement strand
TCCAGTCTACAGTTATTTTAATAATTTACATGCTACCACATCCAAAAGGACTCGAGGTAGATATTAACCCACAGGAACTAAAAATAACAAAAGGAGGTGATCTACCACAAGCAAGCCGACCCAAGGTCAAGGAGGTAAGTCTCCACCTGCCACTCTCCAAGGCCTCTGCACCACCTCCGAAGAAAGATGGCGGAACATTGCGTGCTTCTAACTAGAGGAAGACTCTTTAGCAATGATGCCTAGAACATCTTTCCCAGTTGCTAGAGATGCTGGAAGGGCCCATGATTTCACATGTTAGTCTTGCATTGACTGGTGTCGGTAATATAATCCAGCTCCTCTAAACTTTTTTTTT
>NW_005269025.1:0-352 GCF_000412655.1 Myotis brandtii | reverse complement strand
CCAGGTTTCCAGTGTCGCCCTGATGGCAGCACCAGGGCCAGGAATCAAACCCAGGTTTATTACCTCCAAAGCCCTGAGCTGAAGCAGTCGGACACCCCTAGGAAATGACAGTCTTCCTGGACATCAGGTGCAGGGCGGTGACCCAGGAGAAAGGGGAAACCAGCAGGGGTCGCCCTGTAGCTGCCCCAGCTTACCCCTGGGGAGAGTCTCCAGGCTGCCTGCAGGAAGGGAGAGCTGGGAGAAGGCCAGCAGAGTCTGAGTTGACTGGATAAAGCTGGGAGTTAGGGGGCAGGGGGGTTGGGCAAGGGAGCCTGAGTTTGCAGGTCAGAAAGGAGAGGGCTTCACACACAGA
>NW_005269024.1:0-352 GCF_000412655.1 Myotis brandtii | reverse complement strand
GCGGTAAGTTTCACTGGACAAAGCGGCTCATGATGATCACGGTGCCTGTCATGAGGGACTTCCTGCTCTACTCACCCACCCATCCATCCACCCATCTACCCATCCACTCAACTATCTTCCCATCAATCCATCTACCCACCAGTCCACCCATCATCCATCAATCTACCACCTATAAATCCACTTACCAACCCATCCATCATCCATCCACCCACCAACCCACCCATCATCCATCAATCCATCCACCTATCAATCCACCCACCAATCCACCCATCATCCATCTATCCATCCATCTATCAATCTGCTTACCAATCCATTCATCCATCCACCACCCACCCATCCATCAAGTCATCTA
>NW_005269023.1:0-352 GCF_000412655.1 Myotis brandtii | reverse complement strand
CCCCCAGTGCCCTCCCCCCTTCCACCTCCAGGTCTGGGCACAGGCTGCTGACTCGGCCCCTCCTCCACCTGGCACCCGCCTTTTGTCCCTGCTTCTGCTTTAACCCTCCCCTCGGAACCCCCAGGCCCTGTGCTCCCGGGGAGCCCCTGCTCTGTGCTCTCCGGTTCCCTGAGCATCCCCGCTGCCCGGGAGCTCCTGGGCCTGACCACTGGGACCCCCTCGCCCCCTGCCCAGAACCTGTGACTCAACAGAAGGAAGGAATGGGCCCCGCAGGCCTGGCCCTGACAGGGTGGGTGCTGAGGCCCTGAGGCAGTCCTGGGGCCCCAGCTTCTCAGGGAGGCATGGCGGCGGG
>NW_005269022.1:0-352 GCF_000412655.1 Myotis brandtii | reverse complement strand
CCCACCCCCTGTTCCATCTTTGAACGCATCCTCATCCTCACAATGACGGGGCGCGAAGGTTCTTTAAGTGGCCTCCACAGAAAGGTATCTCCTTCGTGGCCTGTGCCTTAGGTGAGCCCCCCGCCCCCTCGGGGCTCATTTTTCTCTGTGTATGTAAAGGACCTTCCTTTATGGGGTCTATAGTCTCTATATACTTTGGCTGACTTTGTCTTTTCTGGGGGAAATGTGTCTGCCTCCCTGGCCCTCCCAGTCACCCAGCAGATTTTTAAAAAATTCATAACACATTTCCACTTGGTTAGCGTATGTCAGGCACTTCACACTTTCACATGCACATGGATCTAACTGGACGAGC
>NW_005269021.1:0-352 GCF_000412655.1 Myotis brandtii | reverse complement strand
CAATAAAGAGAAAAGACATTTTCCATCACATGCAAAAGCTGAGCGGAGCCCCAGCTGCTGGAGGCTTTCTGGGGGGACACCCTTTGGCTGGGGGAGAGGGAGATGCAGTCTCGGTGCCTCTCCAGCCCCTTCTGCTCAGATCACAGCCCTTTCGTGAGCTGAGATCTGGAGTCGAAAGGAAGCATCTCACCCACGTGGGATGAGTCAGGGACTCTGACACAGGAGGTGCTAGAGAGTGCTGGCAGGATCAGGGAGGCCCACCTGAGCCCAGCACGCCCAGGCTGTCCTGCAGCAGGTGACTAGTGTGGGAGCGGAGGCAGAGGCGGGAGGAGAGAGCACGCCCTTTGCCCCT
>NW_005269020.1:0-352 GCF_000412655.1 Myotis brandtii | reverse complement strand
CAGGTCCCACTGCAATGAGTCACATTACTGGTTACTTTTTATTTAAAGTGCCTTTGAGGTGCTGCAAGTTCTCTTGTATTTAGACATCTGGTGTCTCCAGCACCTGGCCCAGGGGCTGGCAGCAGCACTCCCCTGAGCCAAGGTGCAAAAAAGTGAGCTGGAGCACTGACTGAAATACAATGGAACCTTGCTCATGGAATGTCTCCTATCTCCAACAATTCGCTTCTCAACCTGACAACTCTTTCATGCTGATACCTATATGATCAGTCTCACATCTCTCAGGTGACAAACAAAGGAGAGAATGCGCGAATATGTGTCAGTTTACCACTATTAAAATCTCAGAATATTGTGC
>NW_005269019.1:0-352 GCF_000412655.1 Myotis brandtii | reverse complement strand
AAAAAAATATTCTTTATTGTTCTGGAACATACTTTTTTCATTTTGTGGATACCTTTCCAATATATTTGGATGTGTCTATTCTTTTCATAAATCTAAAGGGTTTTTTTTGGGGGGGGGGGTGGTTAGTTCTTTTTATTTTACTTTATTTTTCCCATCACCACTTATTCCCTCTATGCCTCAAGTTTAATAAGTAATACACTCACATGGTTCAGAATTCCAAGCGTATTCAAAGATGAGCGTGCCTCCTACCCTTCTCCTCCAGGGCTGGCTCCCCAGAAGCGATCAGCAGTTCTTTCCTTGTGCATCCTTCCAGGGCTGTGGTGAGCAGGGCTGAGCAAATGTGAGCAGACCT
>NW_005269018.1:0-352 GCF_000412655.1 Myotis brandtii | reverse complement strand
TATATAGGCTTTGGTTAGGGACAGTTTCAGAAGTTGACACTTGGCTTATTCCATAAACCAAACAACCCAACATCAGGCTACTCCAAATGCCAAGTATTTAATTATAT
The DNA here is from genome assembly GCF_000412655.1 of Myotis brandtii. Taxonomy (NCBI): domain Eukaryota; kingdom Metazoa; phylum Chordata; class Mammalia; order Chiroptera; family Vespertilionidae; genus Myotis; species Myotis brandtii. The sequence continues at coordinate 245 of NW_005269018.1, read as the reverse complement.
ACAACAAAGACTGGCCACTGGGTAGTTCTGCAGATTCATTTTGCCCACCGTAAACTATACTTTATGAAAGTCTCCATTTATTACCTGTACAAGTCAGTTCCCACCCTAAGAATGGATTTTATTATGATGCTTTAAATTTCTTGGTATCAATGTCAGTACAGTTCCTACATCTAACAGTCTAAAATGTGCATGCATATAAGCCTAACCTATAGACACAGACAACAGGGGGGTGAGGGCATGAGTGG
>NW_005269017.1:0-352 GCF_000412655.1 Myotis brandtii | reverse complement strand
CAGTGAGCAGCAAGGAGACAGCAGCCCGGCGGTGGGATCAGAAGCAAGAGGGTCCTGCCCTGCCAGCTGCGCTCCATCCCTCCCCCTCCCTCTCTGAGCCCCATTCCTGATGTTCGAGATGCAGCCGTGTCTGTGTCTCTGCACATTTGCTGTAACCCACACAGCTGACAACCTTCCAGCCGGCCGCTGCGGCTGCTCCTGGGCACTGGCTTGTCCAGGTGCCCCGTGAGATGGAGGAGGGGAGCCGAGTGGGAGGATGGGGCTCAGCTCCGAGTCGGCCACTCTGTCCCGCCTCCGCCGCTAACTGTGCTGGGCAGGGTTACTCACCTCTGGAACCTCAGCCTCTCACTCC
>NW_005269016.1:0-352 GCF_000412655.1 Myotis brandtii | reverse complement strand
TCAGGACAAAGCAGGTTCCCCAATCAGCCCCAGTACAGGCAGGGCCAGTGGCTTGTGGATGAACTGGCCCAACTCCACCGTTATTGCAGACAGCCTGTTCTCAATTCTCCCCGAGTCTTTTCCCATCAGAAACACCATCATGTAGCTCGATCCGATGGTGACAGTAATTCACAGAAGGACTGCGTAGACGTGCTGGAATATTGGTCCTGAGTTTCTCGTCCTTTGCGTTTGCTCTTTGGTTCTGATGATCCCAGAATGCTCTGCAGCTGAGCTCAGTCTGTTTCTGTACTTGGCTTTCTGAGTGTCTTGGAATGTGTGGTCCCCTAATCAAGACAACAGTAACTGTGTGGAA
>NW_005269015.1:0-352 GCF_000412655.1 Myotis brandtii | reverse complement strand
CAGTTACATGAAAAGTTGCTCAATTTCCAAGTAAATCCTAATCAAAATCCAAGTGAAATATTACTTCACACCTGTTAGAATGGCTATAATAAGAAAGACAAGAAATAGCAAATATTGAGTTGGATGTGAACAAAAGGGACTTTTAATGGGAGTGTAAATTGTTGCAACCACTATGGAAAACAGTATAGAGGTCCCTCAAAAAACTAAAATTAGAACTACCATATGTCCCTGCAATCCCATTTCTGAGTATATATTTGAGGAAAATACATCATCATCTTGAAGAGATTTTTGCACTCTCATTTTCACTGAAGCAATATTCACAATGGCCAATATATAAATAACCCTAATATCC
>NW_005269014.1:0-352 GCF_000412655.1 Myotis brandtii | reverse complement strand
CCCAACCAGCAGGATGGAAACCTAGGCCAGCACCATCTCCTTCCGGGAACTGCCAATCCTATTGATCTCCTTGGCTCTATTCCCACCATTGTCTCTGGACCATCAGCTGGCCTCCTGGTGGGTAGAATCTGATCTACCCAGCCCTCCTTCCCTGATCACAGCAGCCCCAACATCTTTCTTGGGGGGAACGGCCCCTGCCTCACTTGATGTGGTTCAGGTGGAGCATCCCCAGATGTGAGGGTTTGATTGATCTGGGCTGTGGCTTGAGCCGGGGGATTGTAAAGCCCCTCCTGGCCAAAAAGCTCTCTGCTCTTGCCTCCTGGCCTCCTCTCTCTCTCTCTCTCTCTCTCTC
>NW_005269013.1:0-352 GCF_000412655.1 Myotis brandtii | reverse complement strand
CTCGGGTGAAGATTAACAACAACAACAACAACAAAAAGCAAGAAATCTTGTACACAATATCATGCAGTCCTCCTTCCTGTTACCACTGACATACCACTGACAGTCCACATGCCTCAACCCCTGACAACCACTAATCCATGGATCTGCCTATCCTGGATGATCCCATAAATGAAATCATAAATGCTGTGTTTTGTGACTGGATTCTTAACATGATGTGTTCAAGGTTCATCACGTTGTAGCAAGTATCATGACCTGTGGATTACAGAGTCCTGGCTGTGATTGTGGCCATTTCTGCAACTTCCAGCCTCGCCTGGAATTGTTGTTGCTGGTATTGTTGTTTTGTAAATAATAT
>NW_005269012.1:0-352 GCF_000412655.1 Myotis brandtii | reverse complement strand
CATTTCAAAGGAGAGAGGAAAGTCCCAGGTGCATCATGGGAGTCATGGAGAATAAAAACTAAAGCTTTTTGGCAGGTTTTAACTCTTCCACTCAAAGTATACGTCTACGAGGGTCCTGCACTAGATCTACAGGTGACAGATCGGCATGTTCAGTGAGCTCCTGACAGAGAAAGAGCAATAGCAAGAAAAAATGATCTCAGTTCACCATGTTCTACTTGTGACTAAAATAGCAACACTATTTGAAAATATATGAGGCTTGACTATAACAGACCTTCCTTTTTTATCTTAGTCAAGAGCTACTTCCACATGAATGCTATATCTCAGCAGTTCTCAACCTGTGGGTCGCGACCCC
>NW_005269011.1:0-352 GCF_000412655.1 Myotis brandtii | reverse complement strand
CCCCACCCCCATGCAGATGGTAGGTGACAACCATCTCGCTCTGCACGGGACTGGAGGTTTCCTGGGAGGCGGGGCTTTCCATTTTAGATGGGAACAGGCCAGACGAATGGGACTCAGCTGGCCTCACTGTTATAGTGAATGCGTCCCTGAGAGCTGTCTCCTGGCAGCTCAAAACCAGGACCTCATAAGCTTCCACGCCAGCCCAATTCCTATTTTAACGAAGAACACGCATTTATAATAATGACCATAAAAATTGTTCTTTAAAAGACTGGCACCAATCTTGGAAGAAGTGGGGTTACAATCAGCAGCAGGTCTGAGCAGCCCCAAAGGGAAGAGTCATCACAAGAAAGGC
>NW_005269010.1:0-352 GCF_000412655.1 Myotis brandtii | reverse complement strand
TAGGGCTGAGCTCCTGTTTTATTACTGTTATGTGTATTCGATGGAAGCTGAAGGCTAGATTAGAATAATTCCCCCGAAGTTCTGATGAGGGAGAAATTCTCCCACAGCCTGGTCTTTGTGACATTTCTCTAACAAAGCCAGGAACTGATTTGGCATCTGTTTCTCTGGAAATCAAAATGATTAGCAGCTGTGATCCAATTATCCTCCTAGGTCCCCAGACCCGCCTGCTAAACCTGTGGGGGACCCGGATGGAGGCGAAAGGTTCCCCCCAGGTCATGTGCTTATTTGGGGTGGACACCCGAGATTTCTTGCCTTTCAGTGGAGCTTCTTGGTGGCCTTGTCTTCACAGGGC
>NW_005269009.1:0-352 GCF_000412655.1 Myotis brandtii | reverse complement strand
TCTCTCTCTCTCTCTCTCTCTCTCTCTTTTCCCAGGGAGCAATCAAAACTAGGGAATTTCCTTCCAATTGCTCTGTGGTGTACCAACAGGGTGAACTATGGTGAGTAAATACCACAAACTTTCCTACCAGTTCCGATATGGCTCACTTCATGTTTGCCTGGGATGCAGGAACCTCTTAATTGGTTTCTAAAGTTCTCTCGAAAGGGATTGGTCCATGTACTGTGGTTGAGTTGGTGGAGAAGAGTCTGAGGCTTCCTATTCTGCTTTCTAGCTGATGGCACCATCCAGTTGCTGGTTCGTTTTTAATTCTCCCCCCAAATTTCACTAGGTGGCAAGACCCACTAAAACTCAT
>NW_005269008.1:0-352 GCF_000412655.1 Myotis brandtii | reverse complement strand
CTCAGTTGGTTGAGTATCATCCCATGCACCGAAAGGTCATGGGTTCGATTCCCAGCCAAGGCACATACCCATGTTTTGGGTTCCATCTGGTTGAGGTGTGCATGGGAAGCAACCAATGGATGCTTCTCTCTCCCCATCTCCCTTCCTTTCTCAAATCAATAAAATATATTTTCAAAATAAGTAACTAAAATGTATTTATATAAATGAGAAAAAGAAAGCAAATGAACAATTGTGAGAAAATGTTCATAACTAAATTTTTGAGAAGCTATATATGTGTGTTCTCTTCTCTCTACTGAAAGTTTCAATATTTTCAAAATAAAAAGTTGGGGAGAAATAATTGGGATAGCCTGTA
>NW_005269007.1:0-352 GCF_000412655.1 Myotis brandtii | reverse complement strand
ATGCATAGAATCTTTCCATGGATTCTATTTACCCCAGGATTAAAATATGATCCTCATCGAGACCTAAAGGGTGACAGTGTAGCATAATGCTCAAAAAAGCCAACTCTGAAGGCTGACTATTTGGATAAAACCCTGGCCTCCCTGCTTACTATTCCTCAATTTGATAAATTAGTTATTTCATTTTTCTTAGCCTCAGTTTCTTCACCTATAAAATAATTATTATTTTCATTAAAGGTTCTAATAGTTGTGATAGTTCTTCGATAAGGATTAATTGCGATAATCCAATTAAAGTGCTTAGCACAGTGTAAAAGTTTAGAAATGGTCATTTAGCATAGCCCATGGACACAGACAA
>NW_005269006.1:0-352 GCF_000412655.1 Myotis brandtii | reverse complement strand
AAGAGCATAGCGCTCTGTGTCATGCAAGACTGTGCCTTTGAATGTGCATTTGGGGAGGACATGTGATTTGAGTGATTGCAATTAGGAGGACAGCAAGCTGCCTAGATTGGGGTCGATTTCTTAGATCTCCCAGATTCCAGAAAAGAAGTGACTCTTATAAGCGTCTAACATATGGATTCATCCACAGATCATTGGATCGGGGGGAACCCAGTTCCTGCATCGTAGACCCCAGAGACTCTTTTTAAACTGAAATACAAAGCTCACCGCTGCCTTAGCCCGGGCTGCTACAACAGAACACCATAGGCTGGTGGCTTAACCAGCAGGTACCTGTTTCCCATAGCTCTGGAGTCTA
>NW_005269005.1:0-352 GCF_000412655.1 Myotis brandtii | reverse complement strand
CTGCTGGGTCCAGCTGTGACAGTGGTGCTGTGGTGAGCACCGATTCAAGGCTGAGGGACTGGCTGCCTCCCGGGACCCACTGCTCAGACCTCCCCTTTCATCGAACGTCCTGGGTCTGTCCTTCCAGATGTTGTTAAGTTGGATCAAGAGCCCAGGTGTGCCCCTTCCTGCAGGTCCCTCTCCTCTCGAAGGTTCGAGAGCCCACGGGCTAGTTGGAACAGAGCAGTAGAGGAAGGAGGAGGGAATGTTTATGGCCTTGACTCTGAAATAGGGGGAGAGAACTTTGCAAAACACAGAAGATGAAACATGGCAGCAGGCCCTTGCCGGTTTCATCATGATGTTTTGTTTTTGT
>NW_005269004.1:0-352 GCF_000412655.1 Myotis brandtii | reverse complement strand
ACATACCGCTAGCTACTCACCAACGTCTCCCAGAGCCGCAGGAACGACTCCCTTCCTGTCACCAACCCTGCAGTAGCATGTGTCTGGCAGGCTTCGAAGGTCTTCACTCTGCTCCCCAGCCAAGCCTCTGTCTGTCCTTCAGGTGGCCTGATTGACACCAGGTCATGAGGGTGACCCAGAAAATACACTGAAGGTCTAACTGTGCCAGGTATACTTTATACATATTGTCTCATTTGTCCTCGCCATAACCTGTATTGTACCTAGTGTTCAGGTGTTTTATGACTGCAAACTGAAGCTTTAGTCCTCAAAACCATACAGCTAGGGAGACTCAGAGCTAGAATTATTCCCAGCT
>NW_005269003.1:0-352 GCF_000412655.1 Myotis brandtii | reverse complement strand
TATGTTCTCTTCCCATACCTGTATTTTCCAAGTAAGATCCCCATGACTCAATGAAGAGAAATAGGAATGTGGGCAAAACACTTTCTTGCCTTGGTTTGGGGTTCTTCAGGATTTATTTTCTTATACCAGCCTCCATGTGGTTCTTAAAAATCCGTTAAAATTCTGGTTTCTAGTCCTACATGTTAAGGAGCTTGGATGTTGCCACTCCCTTATAACAACAGTAAAAATACTGAGCAGATTGAAAAATTAAAAAATAAACAAACTCTCCTTGGGTCCATAAGAGAGGGAAGACACAGGCTAGCCATTGCCCCACATTGGAAAGGCAGAGGGCAAATGCAGCGAGTCCCAGCTA
>NW_005269002.1:0-352 GCF_000412655.1 Myotis brandtii | reverse complement strand
TCTGTAAAATATCAATAAAATATATTTTTAAAAAATGAATGAATGTTTCAACATTTAAAAATATATAAGAAATAAAATAAAAAATAAAAATTGACAGCATGTACCCACACACTGTCGCCCACTTTCCATGCGTCGCCCTCATAGCTGCTGGCACTTACTACGTATGAACACTTTCTACCTGTATTAACTTACTTCATCCTCACCGCAGCCCTGTTCTTACCCTCATGTGGCAAACAGAGAGACCACGGTGGCGAAGACCTTATGTGACTTTGTAACTCCAGGAGGTAGAATAATGAAACTTGGAATCCACCAGGTTAAGGATGACCGAGGGGACCGGCCGATATGGCTCGGT
>NW_005269001.1:0-352 GCF_000412655.1 Myotis brandtii | reverse complement strand
TCCTTAGGTAATTTCGTAGCTGTGTGAACTTTATAGAGTGCACTTACACAAACCTACGTGGTATAACCTACTATTGCAATTGTATGTGTTGTACTTTTATATGACTGGCAGCCCAGTAGGTTTGTTTACACCAGCATCACCGAAAATACATGAGTAATTGTAGTGTAAGCGCTGTAATACAAGTGCCCGACTTAAGCTTTGATTACCAAGGCATCCACTTCGATGAGGCACTCTCGAAGGGACACATGGCCAGGCACAGGACTAGATACAGCCAGGTCAACTCTCCCAACTAAGGCTCATTTGTGCTGGAGATCTTGATTTTGATAACTGACCATTTGGGTTACTTGTTGTT
>NW_005269000.1:0-352 GCF_000412655.1 Myotis brandtii | reverse complement strand
AGATCGGCTCCCACGTCAACACGTGGGACCTGAATGCACAGGAACTCTTCCCTGTCTACGCAGTGAGTGTGCGGGGGGACTGGGCACCATGCTGGGCACTGGGGCTGGGCACTGTGCTGGGCGCTGAGGCTGGGCACTGGCTGGGTGCTGGGGCTAGGCACCGTGCTGGGTGCTGGCGGGAAGAAGATAAATGCGCCACTTCACTGGGAGGGGGAGAGAGAGATGCCGCTGACATGCTAGGACATAGGAGGAAACGTGGGAAGAGCTCCCACAAAAAGTAGCCATTCCACTGGGAGAGGGGCGAGTGGAAATGCACCTGAGTTAGCTGAGTGAAATCTCTGTTCTTTCTATC
>NW_005268999.1:0-352 GCF_000412655.1 Myotis brandtii | reverse complement strand
CAGGACCCAGGACCCAGAGGCCCCACGTCGGGGGAGCACATGGGCTGCATTCAAGCAGCATCAGCACCTCAGCCCTGGGCATGAAGTGCACCCGAAAACACAAGGAGGGGACCCCTGCCATCTGAAGCATCTGCCCTCGTCATGGGCCGCTACCTTTCTGTCCACTCAGGTTGATGTGCAGGGGCGTGACCACCTTCCCGCCCAGGGACTTCCTCCGCCGCACGACCATGTTGATGGCCCCCTCCCCGTTGAGGAGCGCCTTGAGGGCCTGCTTCTTGTCCTTGTTGATGAGGTCCACGTCGTTGATCCTCAGCAGCCAGTCATTGACCCTGCAGAGGACAGCCCGCTCAGC
>NW_005268998.1:0-352 GCF_000412655.1 Myotis brandtii | reverse complement strand
GGTTCCAATCCTGACCCTTTGACATCCGCGTCCCTAAGTGACCCCATGTTGAAGAATGTGTCACAGCCCATTCGAACCAGAGTTCATTTAAGCAGTAGCAATGGGACTAAATTTTAGTCCAGGTGTGTCTTATGAAAGATGATAAATGAATATGCCACACTGGGAAAGAAATCACTCTGTCATTATATGACAGGCTGGCTCGATTTGTTTGCGCCAGTGTCTGGATGGGGGTGCGAAGCTGGTGGGGTTTCAAGGCCGGCTTACTTCCCATCTCCTTCTGTACCTCCCAGTGGTGGGTCTGGAGCATCTCCTCTGGGCTTTCCTGTCCCCCAAAACCCCAGCATCTGAGGAG
>NW_005268997.1:0-352 GCF_000412655.1 Myotis brandtii | reverse complement strand
GGCAGGAGTACTGAGGCCGTACCTCCTGCCCAGCAGTTCTTGATGGGATCTCAGGCCACGTCCCCCATCCAGCATGGCTGGACGGGGGAACTCAGGCTCCGCCCCAAAACTGGGCTGAGCGACCTGAGGCCACGCTCCCAATCCAGCAGGGCTTGACAGAGATGGGACCAGCTGGATCTGGATCTAGCCCAATGGGGGTGTGGCTGGCCAGGTCTGGTTCTCGTGTGATTTCGAGGCACACGTGAGTGGGCAAGGACTTGACTCTGGTTCCCGTGGTGCGCCCCAGGCTCTTACAGGAGTAAGATTTTTATATAGATTTTACTAATTTTCTTTTATCTCTGACACTTCTATT
>NW_005268996.1:0-352 GCF_000412655.1 Myotis brandtii | reverse complement strand
GGGGTCCACTTCCTTCACCTCAATGCCATAAACCAGCTGCATGCACTCAGAGGCCTCCCTAAAGATTACAGCAAAGTGGTCCTGGTGCTCTCTGATGATGCTGCTCAGCATTTCTGCCCTTGTGGTCAGCTCCTTTGTGCGATACTTCAGGAGCAGGAACTCCACCAGATCAGCTACCTTATCATTAATCACAGATCTGGGCAAGGACTCTGTGCCTGGCAGGGCCCAGGAGGTACTCGGACCCTCCTCTTCTTCGCTGCTGGACTGGCTCAAGGGAGCAGCAGCGGCAAAGGCAGTAGGGGAGGCATGGGCACTTGGAGAGCTCCGGGGAGGACTCGGTGCCCCAGCAGCA
>NW_005268995.1:0-352 GCF_000412655.1 Myotis brandtii | reverse complement strand
CGCGAGCTCTCCCTCCCTCCTCCCCTCCTCCCGCCCAGGCCCCGGTTTCTGATCTGACTGCAGAGTCCTTGGCTCCTGAGCTGGCCCTGTCAGCGTGCGCCACGGCTGGTGCCGTTTGCCCTCCCGTGACCTCCGGGGCTCGGCCGCATTATGGGGTGACCAAGGCCCAGCCCCGTTTCTCCTAGGAAAACTGCTGCTCGGTGCCTGGCATGCCTTCCCCGGGTCAGGAGGGTGGCGCCCGGCCAGGCGAGGAGCCCACCCCACCTCTTCTCAGACCGTGTTTTCTAGAAAGTGGTGGAAGCACCTGGGCTTTCCGCCCAGCCAAGGGCCCCACCTCCGGGGCCTGAAACCA
>NW_005268994.1:0-352 GCF_000412655.1 Myotis brandtii | reverse complement strand
AGCAAGGGAAAAGCATCCATTGTGGACCCACAAACACACTGACGTAAGGGAGTTTCATTGTAGCAACAACAAATGATATCTTATCTAACAACCCATTTCCCCTATTTTCATTTGCTTTGATGAAAAGTTGCATTGCTATAAAGAAGCTTAAGTGCACTGCTCCGAGGCAGATGCTTGTATCTTCTGCCCACTATCAGGTAGCTGGGATATAAGGAAGAGTTGGAAGATGTACCTTGAGATTAATGCTCATTTTCTGAATATTTTATGAGCTGGAAACTCTTAGTAAGATCAACAAAAAGAAATCTTTTCTGATCACTTAAACCTTTGAAAAGCACTGCATTAAAAAAAAAAA
>NW_005268993.1:0-352 GCF_000412655.1 Myotis brandtii | reverse complement strand
CAAATTTTTGTGCACCAGGCCTCTAGTGTATAATAAAGGTTGACTAACAAAGTAAAACAGTAAATATCAAGCACCATAAATTCTACAAATATTCAGAATTAGGTGAGATGATTCCAGGCTCAGAGAAGACTTCCTAGGGGCGAAATACCCTTTTTTCCTGAGCTTTAAATTATGGTTAGGATCTTGAACAGGTGAGAAGTAAGAGAGCATTTGGAAGCAATGTAAAAAGTAGAATATTATGTGTGACCATGGAAGAATAAGCAAAAGACCCTGGCTGTAACAAACAGAATACCTACTTGCCTCAATCCAAAGAGGTCTTCTCTAAGGCATATGGTATTAAGACTGTCAAAAA
>NW_005268992.1:0-352 GCF_000412655.1 Myotis brandtii | reverse complement strand
CCCTGATGATTAATGATGTTGAGCATCTTTTCATGAGCTCATTAACCATTTGTGCATCTTCTTTGGAGCAATGTCTATTCAGATTTTTTGCTCTTTCTAAATTGGATTTATTATTATTAAGTTGTAAGAGTTCTTTATATATTCTAGATACGTGTCTCTTATCAGATATCTGATATGCAAATATTTTCTCCGATTTTATGGGTTGTCCTTTCATTTTCTCAATGGTGTTCTTCGAAGCACAAAAGGTTTCCACTCTGATGATGTGCAGTTTCTCTGCTTGCGCATACTTTTGGTGGATGAGTGCTCTCATATCTCTTGGTTATCCAGGACTGGAATCACTGAGTCATGGGTA
>NW_005268991.1:0-352 GCF_000412655.1 Myotis brandtii | reverse complement strand
AGTAAAACTCTTTCCTGGGGCCCACTTGGCTGGTGGAGAAGGGCAATGGAACACTTTCCCTGGGAACTGAATCAGAGCTACATTATGAATGAACTGCAGTGCCCAAGGGCCTCAGCTCCTAGACACAAGAAGTCAGGGCGAGACTCCCACGGGATCTGAAGCTTTGCAAGGTGCTGCTGGACAGCGCCAAGAGTGCGGTCCCTCTCCTCTGGTTCTCGGTTTCCTGGTCTCCCCCTCCTCTTCTGTGAATAGGATGAACTAACGCTTGCTCTTTAGCTCAAACCTACTTATGAACCTTCAAAATGTTCTAACTTTCTCCATGAAAAGCCAAAGACAAACCATGAGTTGATGC
>NW_005268990.1:0-352 GCF_000412655.1 Myotis brandtii | reverse complement strand
AAAAAAAAAAAAATCACTTCGATGTTTTCCCTTGTTTTCCCTACCTAGAATACTAAGTCACCCTGATCACATGTATTAAAGGTTTGACAAGGATATTCTCACTTTTGGGTCACCCAGAATCTGAACCCCTATCTAACATTTGGGACATTCCCACCCTGATGAATTCTAGTGAGAGCCAAGCCCACCTCCCATTACAGAGGTTGAAAACACCAACCTTCCCATCCTCCCTTGCAGCCGAACATGGCCACACAGCCCAAGCTCTGCCAATTAGGCACGGTGTCCCTAGAATTTGAAACAAGCAAGTGAGGCAAAGAAGCAAGGACCACAGATGGCTGAGGTTCTAGAGTAAGAC
>NW_005268989.1:0-352 GCF_000412655.1 Myotis brandtii | reverse complement strand
TAGGTTATAAGTGAATTTTAATATCTCAGTCCTAGTTCTTCCATTAATTAGCTATCTGACCTTGGACAAGCTGCAACTTCTCTGGATCTCATCCACAAAATGAAGAAGTTGAGGTGAATGATCGAATCTCTTCCACTAGCAGCTCTAACATTCCCAGATATAACCTACATCTGAAATTCTGCAGAAAATGGTATCTGGACTGCCTACCTGTAATCTGATCAAAGTGACTAGGCAGTAGGAACACATCTAGGTTAGTTAGACCCAGGTTGCAATACACACACATATTTATAGTATATTAATGTTAGAATACATATTTACTTGACAGTTGTAAATACTCACTAAAATAAAAAAT
>NW_005268988.1:0-352 GCF_000412655.1 Myotis brandtii | reverse complement strand
TGTTCTTAAATTAATACGTGAATATTTTGTGTTAAGCATGCAGGTCCTGTAGTCAGGCTGTTTGGATTCGTATCGCTGCTCTGCCACTTCCTACTTGTGTCATCTTGTACAAATCAAACTCAGTCACTCCTAGAAAATGAAAATGATGATAACACCTATCCTATAGAATTGTCATAAAAACTGAGATCACATGAGTAACGTAAAGAGTGATCATAATGGTGCCTGGTACATAATAAGAATTTGATATTTTATTACCTCTTACTAGTCTTCTTATTTTCCTTACTCTTCTCAACAACCTTACTTGGTATATTCTATTGCAGCGGTTCTCAACCTGTGGGTCGCAACCATCAGA
>NW_005268987.1:0-352 GCF_000412655.1 Myotis brandtii | reverse complement strand
ACTCTTCTATACCAGTCACTACACTAAACATAAAAGATGTAGTAGCAGCTGACCCTGCCCCGCCCGAGTTCCTGGGTTGGACCTGTGGGGAGTATTCCCACGGGGGAGGGGTCTCGGTGGGGCTGGAGCATCTTCCGAAGGCGGAGCAGCGCGCCCGGCTGCCTGGCCAGGTGGCTGCAGTCACCGAGAGAACAGGGTGAAGACCCCTGGAAAGACGTTGTCAGGACTAACTGTGCCTGGAAGGCGGCTGGTGGCTGTCAGAATCTAGATGCGCTCCGTGAATACTCTTTTGTCCTGAGTAGCTCCTCGCAGTAGGAGCTGGAAGTACGGTAATATTATGGCCAAATTGATT
>NW_005268986.1:0-352 GCF_000412655.1 Myotis brandtii | reverse complement strand
TTATTAGCTCCGGTTGGTAAAATAAACTCATCTGTATCCTAAAGGAGTAATAATGAAAACCAAGCTGAGCTCCTCTCAAGACAGAGTACTTGCAGAGTGTTTTTTAATTTGTTAAAGTAGTTTTTCACAGAAAGTATCATCTTAAATTAACTAAAACTTAACTATACTTAAACAAAAATAAAACTTTCTGCAACAACAGCATCTAAATCAAAGTGAAATGAAATATACAACATACATAGTTATGCACCTGCATTCTTAGGAAGGATCCTTGTTCAGAACTGTGCTTCTCAATGTAAATTTTACAGATTGTATGTAATTTGCCTTATCTCTACATATAAAAGCCTAAGCGACC
>NW_005268985.1:0-352 GCF_000412655.1 Myotis brandtii | reverse complement strand
TAAGTCATTATGTACAGAAACATGACCCAAAGAATGTCCTACAAGGTGCTAGTTTTACTAGATACTGAGGGATTGATTATGTGTGAGGATGGATGGGAACTAGTGGTATAATCGACTATATTTGGGAAATGTAGGATTAGAGAAATTCTTTATTGCAGCATTTCTCAGTCTTAAAGATGTCAGGGTTCATTATGTAATTTTTTGAGTTTTACCAAATCATTTGGTCAAGGAATGTCCTGGGAAAGGCACTTTTGAGAACGCCTGCCTCAGGGGGCATTGGTAAGGGAGTGCTGAACACAGCTTGGCTCTGGTTGGAGAAGGTAGAGAAAGTACACAATTGAAAAAGGTGGAA
>NW_005268984.1:0-352 GCF_000412655.1 Myotis brandtii | reverse complement strand
AAAAAACTAAGAAGCAAGCGTGTGACTTTAAGATGGTAAATTTTGACACTTTTTGATCTTAGTAAACATTAGTTACGTTGGACATATATTCAAAACCAGATACTTAGTGTGTTTTTTTGAGTGAAAACTAAATAATACACAGGAAAGGAAATGGACTGGAAAATTGTTAAGCAGCCTTACTTTTTGTCCTTGGAACGTCAACAACTCCTATCCTATCCATCAGCTCTGCACTAGGTCATTTCAAACACACAGCATGCTTTTTAGTGGAATTCTTGCTTTCTCAAAGTTTTGATTGAAGTCCCAACGCTAAGAATAAAAGGTGTCAAACTTTCCATATTTGTAAAGTTTTGAA
>NW_005268983.1:0-352 GCF_000412655.1 Myotis brandtii | reverse complement strand
TATTTGCATATTAGGGTTTTATATATATAGATTCCCAGCAGGGCTCTCCCTTTCCCCCCTCCTTTGGTTAATGTACCTGTTCCTCAGGTCTCCTTCAGGTCAGAGGGATAATATGACCCATACCCAGCAAATTAGAGCATCACAGTTTCCCTGGCCTTAGTGATATGTGAAAGAATATTAACTTGGTCCACCTAACCAATGTGAGTCTTTCTCCAGGATTTTTCTCTTGATGATGGAAAGACTGTCTTTTACCTTGGGGGTCACAATGCTGGAAGAATGTGACTCTGGGCTGCCAGAAGCATCTCCCCACTTCAGGGAAGAAGACCATTTGCAGGAAGAGAGGAAGCTTAAA
>NW_005268982.1:0-352 GCF_000412655.1 Myotis brandtii | reverse complement strand
ATCCTCAGGAAAGTTCCACCGATTCAAGACCCCACACATGACAGACAGAAGGGACCGTGCTGCACCAGAGAGAACACGCAGACCCCGGGCCCCTCCTGCTCACGCCCCTCACCCCAGGAAAGCCCCGGCCTCCTTGGAGCCGGGAGCTAGACGGCAGGACAGGGGTTGGTCTCCGCCCAGCCACGCTGTCATCACACCGCGATGGCTAACACAGCCTCAGAGAGCGCGGTGCTCTGCACAAGGAGGCTCCCTTAACCCTCCCGAGGCGCCCGGAGGCGGGAACACACGTTGCAGCTGGAGCAACTGCTGGCGAATGAGAGTCGGGATCCACACGGGGCCCCGGCTGCATGGC
>NW_005268981.1:0-352 GCF_000412655.1 Myotis brandtii | reverse complement strand
ACCTCCACCGGGGCCTTGACCACTACCCACAGATCTCCAGCTTTTCCTCTCCTGCTCCCCGCATCCCCAACTCCTCTCACTGATCCCGCCACCTTCGCTCCTCCCTCCTGGCCCTGTGCTCTGAGTCACCCTCCTCTCCACGTCAGTTGCCATTCCTTCCACACTCCTGGGCTGTTTATTCTTTTAACTTTTAACCTGTAAATAATGTCATGCTGAGAGAAAAGTTGCAGAAACAGTACAGAGACTTCACAGATATCCCGTGTTGCTATTTCTTCAAATGTTGGCTTTTTATTGATATAATTCACATAAAGTGTGTCCCAAAATTGACGCAAGAAGTAATTTTGACAGAAAA
>NW_005268980.1:0-352 GCF_000412655.1 Myotis brandtii | reverse complement strand
TGATTGGCTGCACACTTTACAGATTAGAAAACTGAGCCATTGCTAAGCAATCTTCTCTTAACTCTGAATCCGGGGTTTATGCCACTTTTTTCCCTTAACACTCATTTGGCACACCCTCAAATATATGTGCCAAACTGAATTTTAACTGGTTTCTATTGCAGGAGTGGTCCCTACATTTATTGTAACATTGAAAGAAATGAATGTAATAGGAATTTTGAACAGGGGAAAAACAATCTGGAGGCTTTCTAATTGGTAGGTAAAGAGATGTTCAGAAACAAGCTTTCTATTTTGGCAAATCTAAATCATACTAGTAGGTGGAATCATTACATTGATGTCCAAGCACACCAAACCC
>NW_005268979.1:0-352 GCF_000412655.1 Myotis brandtii | reverse complement strand
GGGGCTGTTCCCTTTCCTGGGGCTGCTGACGTGACAGTCCCGTGATGGGGAGGACCAGCCTCCTGGGGGCCACACCCTGTGTGTCGGCCTCTTCTGAGGACACTGTGGCCTCCTCCATCTGCACAGCCACGACCAGAGAGAAAGAGACGCCATGACCACCACCCTCAGGGCCCTGCTTTGCCTCGGTGAGATGTGAGGAGGGGGAGGGGAAGCCCTGGTCTGAGGCGGGCTGTTGGGTGGGGTGGAACCCTGCCCCATGGCCAGGCCCTGCTCTGTCAGGACAGCAGGACTCAGGAGGCTCATGGGGAGGAGGGAGCTGCTCAGGGTTCAGGGCAAATCTCTCACAGGGACT
>NW_005268978.1:0-352 GCF_000412655.1 Myotis brandtii | reverse complement strand
CCTTCCCTCCCTCCCTATCTCTAAAATCAATTTAAAAAAATTTTTTTAAAGAATGATGCATGTATACTATTTAGCCCAGGCCTGACACATAGTAAGTGCTTGGAAAATGTTACCTATTATTCTTTTAATTAATTATTACTATTGTTTATGAGGTCCCAAAATGTGCTGCGATTGAGCAGTTAAACAAATTCCAGCTAGGAAGTTCCTAAGGGCCAGTGTGCCAGTGAATCTTACCAAAGTCCGTGTGATTTGGTCCTGGTCGTTCTATCACCTGAGCAAGTGGCCACTGCAGAGCCCCTTTCCCCATGGCTACCTGGTCCATCGCACAGTTGGGAAGGCAAAATGATCTCAG
>NW_005268977.1:0-352 GCF_000412655.1 Myotis brandtii | reverse complement strand
TCTGGATCTATTTTTGTTCATAAGTTTATGTTGTTTCATGATTTTTCTTAATATGAATGTGTACTGGGTTATCCAGCTTCTCTTACTCAGCCACATAACCAAGCCTGCTCTCTCAGAACGACAGGTCCTGAGGGGAAATTTCCAAAGTAGATGATTTACAGGTGTGAGACCTGATTTTATTTTTTTAAATTCACTGACTTATTGAGAATCAGTTGCAGGCTTCATAGAAAAACTTGGTTTGTGGGTGTTTTTTTTTTTTAGGGAAATAATAAAATGTTTCAGCTGCTTTTAAAATTAGGAAAGGTGAACATAACCTCTATTCAGTAAAACTAAAATAGATTTAAAAATACCC
>NW_005268976.1:0-352 GCF_000412655.1 Myotis brandtii | reverse complement strand
CCCTCATCCTGCTTCCAGACACACCAGGTCCAAGGCCACACGCTGCCCCTGACCGTCCTGTCCCCCTGAGAGAAGTGGGGGGGCCACGGCTCTGACTCTCCTAGGGAGGCCCCTGTGCCCCACGTGCCCTCTGACCCAGTTCACCCCACCTGCCCTCACCCTGACACCAGAAGGGAGGTGCCCTCTGACCCACAGTTCACCCCAGCTGACCTGCCACAGAAGGTGCAGAAGGACCATGTCAAGGTCCATGTCACGTGTGGCCGGTCCCATTGCCAGGTCCATGGAAGCACAGACCCACCATTGTCCTGCGGACTCCTGGCTGGACTCGCTCCTCCTTCCCCCGACCGAAGCC
>NW_005268975.1:0-352 GCF_000412655.1 Myotis brandtii | reverse complement strand
GGCCCGGTCCTCCACCCTCCCAGGCGCTCCACGGATGGGGCAGTCGGTGTCCCGGGGGTCACCCAGGAGGCAGGGGACACGTGTGACGCCCTCCCCAGCCCAGGGCGCTGCGATGTGGCGCCTGGAATCCCCTCTGCAGCGTAGAGAGCGCAGGCGGCTCCTTTTTGTCCTCATTCGTCCTCCCCGAGCGCTGAGTGGCGGTGACACATGGCGGCCCGGATTGCTCCTGCAGGGCTGTGCCCACATGATCATGCCCAGTGGGGGAAGGTAATGCTGAGTGGGGCCAGGAGTCTGTCAGGAGACATTCCAGCCGGTGAGCATCTGAGGAGCGAGATGAAGTCAGTTCTGGGAA
>NW_005268974.1:0-352 GCF_000412655.1 Myotis brandtii | reverse complement strand
TTTTTTTTTCTCTTCTCCGTTCGCAATGTGGAAAGATTGCTTTGAAAATGAAAAACAAATGTTTACTGCCTTGTGGTGGCCCTGTGTGTCTGGAAGCATCGATCCAGGCAGCTGATCACGGAGCAGAGGGAGGACTCGCAGGGAGGACACTGTGGACAGTGTGTGGGGGGCGGGGGGGGGCCTGGATCAGAGCACGGAAGGTACCCAAAGATTTCCACAGAGCTTGTCAACAGGTCGGATCCCTTACTCCCCCTGCTCCTCTCCTTGCAAACCTATTGCAGCCCTCACCTCGCTGAAAAGGGTCATTAAAACCCACAGGAGCCCTGGCTGGTTTGGCTCAGTGGATAGAGTG
>NW_005268973.1:0-352 GCF_000412655.1 Myotis brandtii | reverse complement strand
CTCTATCCACTGAGCCAAACCGGTTAGGGCTCTCCCTGGGTTCTTAAGTCCCCCCCAACATCTCAAAACATCACAAGCTACAGAGAATAAAAAACATGATTAATGCATACAGGTCCATTCACCAGGGTCTTTCTTCTCCCCAATCTGTCATTCTTTCTCTTTCCAGAAGCCTGACCAACCAACTGAGCCATTTGCCCATGAGTTTTTATATATTCTTACTTTTCTTTCTATACAAAGTAGATGACCTTTTGGTGCATTTCCTAAATATTTACTCATTGGGAGGATTTCCCTTTGACACTGTCATAAAAGCTACCCTCCTCTATGGCCACTACTGAATGACATGGAGGATGAA
>NW_005268972.1:0-352 GCF_000412655.1 Myotis brandtii | reverse complement strand
CTTGCTACTGCTCCTGGCTCTTGTTCCACTTTACCCGCAATCATCCGGATTTTCTTGTAGCAACTAACCTTGATCACTTCAACCATTGCTCAAGATTCTTCCATAGCTCCTATTGTTCACAGCAGGAAGTGCCAACCCCTGGGGCTGGCGTTATGAACCTCTATGGCCTTAGTCCCACTGTGTCAGTCTAGCCTCCTTCCCTTCCCTCCTCAGTGTTAACCTCACTCTTCAGTCAAACAGACCACTCCCTCCACAGGCAGTTTCCAGTGGGTCCTGCGGCCCTGTCTTTCCCCATTTTTCAAGCCCTAGTTCAAATTTCTGCATCCTCTCTCAAGCCATCCTGGATTTTTTT
>NW_005268971.1:0-352 GCF_000412655.1 Myotis brandtii | reverse complement strand
AGAACAAAAGGTGGAGGGAGGAGGAATTCACCCTTTTGTGCTTCCTGCCTTCCAGCTTGAGTTGAGACACCTCATCTCATCCTCTCTAGCCCTTGGACTGGGATTTAAACCATTGGCAACCCTGTGCTTAGGCCTTTGGACTTGTATTGAATTATACCGACCTTTTTGGGTTTTGAGCTTGTAGAAGGCAGATCATGGAATTTCTCTGCCTCCATAAATATGTGAGCCAATTCCTCATAATAAATCAGTATATATTTCCATATAGATTCATATATATTTCCATAGATGTGTATCTTATTGGTTCTATGTTTCTGGAGAACACTGATTAATACAGTGTGGAATAGCATTAAAT
>NW_005268970.1:0-352 GCF_000412655.1 Myotis brandtii | reverse complement strand
CTCTTTATCCCTGATACATTTTCTGCTTTGCCTGCAGTCATTTAGCTATGCCAGCATTCTTTTGATTAGTGCTATCATGGCATAGCTTTCTCCACCTCTTTACTTTCAACCTATCTGCATCTCTATATTTAAAGTGGATTTCTCACAGCACACAGTTATGAATAGTTTTTATCCACTGACAATCTCTGTCATTTAATTTATATAGACTATTTGCACCATGTTTGTAACTGCTTTCTATTTGTTTCACTTTACTTTTATACCTAATTTTGAATTTGTAATTTTGTATTCTCTGTCTTAAAGGGAACCCCTTAAAAACTGAAGTCACCCTTAATGTCTGGCATGAATTAAGCAA
>NW_005268969.1:0-352 GCF_000412655.1 Myotis brandtii | reverse complement strand
ACACAGATTATTGTAATGCAAGACAAGAAGTATAAAGGGGCATAAGAGAGATTTATAGAGAGTTCAGAGGAGTGGAGGTTGTATCACATTAATAGGTGTAAAAAAAACCAAAAAAACAAAAAAAAACCAACACACTAAACATCCCAAAAACACACACACCACTAGCTCTTATGCTGGACAGAACTGTTCCTTATTTGCCTTACTGAAACTTATCTTTCTCAGGCCTATTTTTTTTAATCTGTAAAATGGGAATAGTATTAGTATTTATCTTTTGAGGGTGCTGGGTGGGTGAAGGAAAATATTGCATGTAACACCCTTAAAAAGTGCTGGGCACACATTTTACCTAACTCAA
>NW_005268968.1:0-352 GCF_000412655.1 Myotis brandtii | reverse complement strand
TTTCTCAAGGTCATGCAGAGAGCACTGGCTTAGATAGGTTTCTCAAGGTCATACAGAGAGCAGTGGAGCTCGCACTGGCCCCCAGGGGGTCTGAGTCCTCAGTGACCAGACCACACATCCACGTGGAGCGGTGGGGAGATGGTGTGGGTGAAGTACTTGCCGTTGTACTTGACCCCAGGCATGGGAGCTCCTGTGCAATTTGATCACTGAGAGGGAAAGCGTCTGGGGAAGAGGCGCTCAGCTGGCACATGTGCCAAGGGACCCCTCATTATGCGTAGGCAGGAGGCTCACCACAGAGACAAGCTTACTGTGGGCACTTGAAGCCCTTTCTGGAAACCCCACTCACCCAGGG
>NW_005268967.1:0-352 GCF_000412655.1 Myotis brandtii | reverse complement strand
GTTTTTCAGAAAAAAAGAGGAGGGGGGAGGGGGAAGGACACTGCCAGGAGGCGCCCCCTAGCGGTGTGCAGGCTCCCCGCTTAGAAGGCACTTTGGGCCCCACTTCTGGTCGCTTTAAGGAGGGCTCTGGACCGCGGCCAGGGGGACGTGGGCCGGCCGCGGGCTGCGTGCCTGCAGACAAGGGTTCGCTTCTGTCCCCCGGACCTGTTTCCTGGGCGGCGGGCTGCGGGCTCTGAGCGCCCCTTGAGTCGAGTCTTCCCGGATTCAAAGCGTCTTTTCTTTAACTGATGGCGTCCTTACAACAGCATCCGCGGAACCGGCCCCTGGCGCGGCTCCCGTGACCTCGGGCAGC
>NW_005268966.1:0-352 GCF_000412655.1 Myotis brandtii | reverse complement strand
TGGAATCTAAATCCCAGAGGACTGACCTAACCTCAAGTCGGGGAAGGACTCTCCTGCCATTCATTTCTGTCTCAGTGAGATGTTTTTGGCAATAAATGACAGAATGACTGAATCAAAATTGTTCAAATAATATGCATTTGTATCTCCTATAACAGTACTAAATCGGAAAGCAGATAACGACAGAGCCACCTAATTCAGTGGCTCCCCACCTCAGGGCTTCTGGTAGCTTCTGTTCTCTCCACTTTCCCTTTATGGTATCCTTTTTCTTTTTTATCCTCACCCGAGGGTATGTTTATTTATTTGAGAGAGAGAGACATGGATGTGAGAGAGAAGCATCGATCAGTTGCCTCCT
>NW_005268965.1:0-352 GCF_000412655.1 Myotis brandtii | reverse complement strand
CTAAAGGTGAAAACAGTCTCAGCTCTCCAGGCATCTTTCTTGTGGACAATTCTAGTGTGGAATTCCAGAAATATCCAGGCAAAGAGAACCTGAGTATCGCTGGACCGCTCACCGCAGATTTCATTGTCAAGGTAAGCCCATTTAGGTATCTTGTGTTCAAGCCCCCTCCAAACTGATGATGTTTACAATCTCCTGAAGAGAGAGCTTTAGGCTTTGACAGAGATTTGGAAAGCCAATTATCCAAGAGATGTTTAATTCATGGGTGTTGAGCTACATCCTGGACTTTACAAGAACATATGATTTTTTTAAAGTCCTAAGAAAATTGTGTGTGTGTGTGTGTGTGTGTGTGTGT
>NW_005268964.1:0-352 GCF_000412655.1 Myotis brandtii | reverse complement strand
ACTTTGTTCCACATTTAAACAAAATGATTTTTTCTTGGTTCAGAATTTTTGCAGCATTGTTTCTAAACTCATGAGCTTATTATCATAGTACTATCAGAGAGATATAGAACAGGGTACACACCAACACCCAAAACATACTACATGCTGAGGAACTATTATGAAAAGTTTCAATAATTATTAAATGATAGTGGTACCCAATCTAGAGGAAACCAAATTATATCTAAAAATAATAATCACTTGATATAGAGTTAAAACCCCAACCGAAGTTTGTTCATTGTCAAGTTACTAAAATATTCATGGAACCTCCAACAGTAAATTAAGTTCTGAAATGAGAAATATGACATTCTCTTTT
>NW_005268963.1:0-351 GCF_000412655.1 Myotis brandtii | reverse complement strand
GGTGAAGATTAACAACAACAATAAAAGGATATCTGCTTCATAGCAAGTTGTGAGGAATAAATGAGGTGTCAGTTAAGGCTGTGTTTGCCCAGTTAAAACTGGGGTTCACTGTCTCACAAAACAGGCAGATGCTATTGGTGATTCTGTGACTCAGTGATCGCAAAGCCTATGCAGTTTTCTTGCCCTTTGTCTTACTTAGGGGTGTAAGCTGGTTACTGTAGCTCCAGGCATCACACCCACATTCAAGGCAGAAAGATGGGGAAGAAAGTAGGAAGAAAGGGGAGCATCGCTGACACTTTCCCTTTTGCCAGCTAGACAAAAGTTTTCCTAGCAGTCTCAAAGCAAATTTCT
>NW_005268962.1:0-351 GCF_000412655.1 Myotis brandtii | reverse complement strand
TTTACAAAGTGTTTATCTTCTTCAATTTTCCCTATAACCCAACAGATACCCTGACGGTAGAAAGTGACGATGCATGTGAAGTGCTTAGTCAGGCTGCAATGAGCTCCTGAAGACTCAGATGTTGCTGGTCACAGCCGAGGTTGTTGCTGCCCTTGTTGCTTTGTTGAGAGAAGGTGGATTTTATCCACTTAAAGAGATAAATCCTGCCCAGAGAATGGCCCTGGTAGATCATAGCACAAAAGAGTAAAAGAGACACTAAGAAAACATCCAGAGAGAGCCTCTCACATCCAGGCTGAGATCCTGCCAGGAGCAAGGCTGGGAGCTCCAGGAAGGGGGCGGGGGGGGGGGGGG
>NW_005268961.1:0-351 GCF_000412655.1 Myotis brandtii | reverse complement strand
CCCCAGCGTGGCAGCCCCCACCTGCTGCGCAAGGCCCCCCAGGACAGCAGCCTGGCCGCCATCCTGCACCAGCACCAGTGCCGGCCCCGTTCCTCTTCCACCACTGACACGGCCTTGCTGCTGGCGGATGGTGGCAATGTGTACCTCTTGGCCGAGGAGGCCGAGGGCATCGGGGACAAGGTGAGGTGGGACAAGGTGAGGGCCTTTCAGGTGGGGGGGCTACTCAGAGGCAAGTGCTGTTTCGGGGCGCCGGGGGTGGTTCTGCACCTGGGGCTGAGCTGGGGGCCCCGCACAGTGGGCTTGGACACCTGTTGCCTGCGGATCAGTCTGCCTGCCTGAAGGAGGCAGAGG
>NW_005268960.1:0-351 GCF_000412655.1 Myotis brandtii | reverse complement strand
GTGTGTTTAACAAGACCTCATAATACACGCATACAAATATATGGATATGTACATCTATAGGTTTTCTATTTCTAACCTGATATTGTATCATAGTACACATACTCTGCACATTGTTTTGTCACTGAACAATATATCATCAATAACTTTCCATACCAGTTCATAAGACTTAATTTATTCCTTTTAAAATGTTCACAGTAGTATATAATATGGAGATACTATAACTGTTTTATCTATTTTCCATTAATGAATATTTACATTATCTCTAAATGTTTGCTCTAACAAATAATGCCCCCCCCTTCCCCAAGACCTTTAATTTTACCCTTACACATACAAGTATAGATTCCTAAAATG
>NW_005268959.1:0-351 GCF_000412655.1 Myotis brandtii | reverse complement strand
GATGAACAGCCACTATTTTCATATGATCACTGGTGACTTGCAAATGTTATGTTTGGACAGATCACATGAAAACTGAGCCCAACTGAAACTTATCACAGATAGATGGATAATAGATAAGAGGGGCTGAAAAAAATATCTACTATTGAATACTATGAGAAACCAGAGCCAGATAATTCACATGGTCAGGCAAACGGCTTTTCTTTCAGACCGGAATGATGGCTGTCCTCACCGAGGAAAGCGTGAAGACAGCGGACATATACCATAGAGTCACGTAACCAAGCTGCTAAAATGATTAACGTTATGAAGATCGAGGCAGGAGGAAAGACTCCATTCTTTTATTTAATAATAAAA
>NW_005268958.1:0-351 GCF_000412655.1 Myotis brandtii | reverse complement strand
GAGGGACAGAGCTTGCTTGAGGCAAAGATAACTTTTACTAAAGAAGTTACATGCCCTGGTGTGACTCCCCACCTTGACCTGCCCAGGACGCAGCATCCCGGAGCCAGGAGCACACACCCTGCACACACCACACCCTCCCTGCAGCGTGGGGCGGGGGAAGCGGAGGGTGGGGCTCAGCCAAGGCTTTTGAAGAACAAATGCATCCTAAATAGGTCCTGTCACTCAGGGCCGACTGCCCCCAGCCTGCAGGGGCAGTTCCAAACATGCTCGCTGCAGAGCCTCCCAGCGAACTCTTACACGGGAAGCCTAAATGTACAAGCAGCGGCAGATCGGCTCCCTCTCCGGGACCAG
>NW_005268957.1:0-351 GCF_000412655.1 Myotis brandtii | reverse complement strand
AAGCTGTAGAGCGGAGACGCGCCTCTCTGTGCTGGTGAGAAGGATGGAAAAGAACTCCAAGATGGTCAGGGAAGAGGCCAGAGGGAGCAGAGGGAGGAGGGTTTAAAAAATACTGACTCACAGAGTAATGGGGAGCTTGGGGGCGTGGAGAGGCTGGTTTCTAAAGCAGATGGAGAACATAGCGGCGAATCATCGCAGAAAGAGCGTATGGTCGTCCGTGAGTCAGGCGTTCCTATTGATCTAACCCGGTTAAAGCTGTGCGAGCCCAGATGGCCAGGGCCTTCAGTTCTGTTGTTTGGTTTTAGAACGTAAGACTTGCTGTGAAGAGCAGAGGGTGGTACGCTGAGGTGA
>NW_005268956.1:0-351 GCF_000412655.1 Myotis brandtii | reverse complement strand
TGGACCTGGGTTTGAATTCCTGGGCCAGTACCTATGTGTTGCCTGGGTTAGGGTTCTGGGAAACGAGAAAGGACAGAGAAAGTCATTGGAGCAAAACATCTAAATCAAATACTCAACAAGCAAAGGGGGTTTGGGGCATGACTTTACTTACAGAGAAAAGTCCATCTCCCTGGCTACCCGAGAGGTGAGCATCCACACTTCCTAAGAGTAGACTCTTACAACACCCTGAGCTTAAGATTCCCCCTTTAGATTGTGGGTGGTTTCTAAAAAGGAACTCAAGGCAGGGCTTTACAGACTCTCTGAGTGGTTTTTGAAGGAGTAAAACTCCCAGTCCTAGCTATTCCATTCTCA
>NW_005268955.1:0-351 GCF_000412655.1 Myotis brandtii | reverse complement strand
CCCGTCTGTTCAGCGAATCATCTCCTCCAGGACTCCCCCCGGGAATGGCCCTCCTGCTTCTGCCTCATTCTTTTACTTCTCTCTCTGCTCCAGGATTCCCACCAGCAGGCACATGCAGACACGTCTCCATTCCCTACTGAGCGGACGAGTGCAATCCACATTCTCCTCTAGCTGCTCCCCGCCTTCCAGCCCTGCCCCATTTCTCTGCTCCTTTTCCAGGAAAACGTCGTTGTCAAAGAGTTGATTACATGTGCCATTTCCTCCCCTTCCCTTCTGTCCTGAATCCACTTTAATCGGGTTTTTATATACCAACCCTCCAACCAAAGCGGCTCTTATCAAGGCTGACAGTGC
>NW_005268954.1:0-351 GCF_000412655.1 Myotis brandtii | reverse complement strand
GGTCAATTTGCATATTAAGCTTTTATTATATAGGATAGGCATCTAAAACTGAACATATAAACTGCACTGATTTTCTTCCTGTCTGAACTTGCTCCTTTTCATTTATGTCTCCTTTGCTCCTAAAGTAGAATCTTGAAAGCCAGCCATGGCTCTGTACTCCATTCCTACTTCTAAATGAGTGGCAAGTCAAATACAAATCGCCTCCATTATTTTGTTGAAGTCTATTTATTGGCCCCTTTCCCACTTCACTGTCTTACTTTAGCTTCTTATATTTTAGTTCTGCCTAATTGCAACAGCCTCCTAATTATATCCACAATTTTCTAGTGTCACACTTTAGCTTGTTGTGTTTTT
>NW_005268953.1:0-351 GCF_000412655.1 Myotis brandtii | reverse complement strand
TCTCCTGTTGAAACCACAATGGCCTCACCTGTCCGATGGGGATTATTAATCATTCCTCCCTTGGCCCCCTTCCATCCGGCCCTCCAAGAATCCAATGAGGTTGTGTAGTCGCTTGAAAACGTTGATTTCCAGCTGTTGCAGGCGACCCTGTCTCTAGGTGCCCTGCCAGCACCCGTGGGCTTTACCACTTCTTCTTGCCCCGACCAACGCCCGAAGGGCCGTGGGATGGCTCTGCTTGAGAGCTGTGCTGGCATCCGGAGCGGAGACAGTCTTGTGGGCTTGAGCCCTAAAGGCCTGCGGGAGAGGGTGTCCACATTGAGGTCAGTTGGGGCACCCCCGGCTGGTGGGGGG
>NW_005268952.1:0-351 GCF_000412655.1 Myotis brandtii | reverse complement strand
AAGAGACTCACTTGAGATTGAAAGAAACACACACTACCTAAAAGTAAAAAGAGGGAAAAGGATATTTTATGCAACTGGAGATGAAAGAAAAGCTGGTCCGGTAATACTTACATCAGACAAAATCAATTTTACCACAAAGCTTATAACTAGAGACCAAGACTGACATTTCATAATGGTAAAGTGATCAATCCAACAAGAAAATGTGACCCTTGGAAACTTTTATGCATCTAACATAGAAGCACCTAAATACTATAGGCAGCAAGTACTGGGATGGGGCATAAATTGAGATATTGACAGTAAGACAGTATTAGTAAGGTACTTTAACATTCCATTTAAATCAATGGATAAATC
>NW_005268951.1:0-351 GCF_000412655.1 Myotis brandtii | reverse complement strand
AAGGTTTATTGGAATACATGCAACTTTCTCTGAGTGAAAAATGGAAGGTTATAAATCATAGATAACCACACTATGCAATGAAACATGAGAGACCTCCCTTACATTGCATGGAATTCAATCTTATTCATTTGCTTGATTGTATTTGGTAAATGCAATCTTTATGGCATAGCTGGTCAGACCTTGCCTGAGGGACTCACCTCAAATGCGCCCTAAGGGTTTATTTTAGGCTATGAAATGAGACAGAGGAGGTGATGGTAGCATTGCCGCTCTAGTGCCTCGGTCTGGGCCGGGGCCACTGCCTTCCATGCAGCTGCTCCCAGAACCAAGGCCTGCCTTGTTCTCCTGCCATGG
>NW_005268950.1:0-351 GCF_000412655.1 Myotis brandtii | reverse complement strand
GGTCAGGCAGGGGGTCATTTAAGATTAGATTATTAAAGGCACACTCACAAGGTTTATCCCCTATAGAAATAAATTGGCATTTCTTGGACCTTTATTGTGGGCAATTAGATGAACATAAATTTGGATGCTCTTTTCCATTCCACTCGATAATCACTCTATTACAAGAGTTAACCTCATCCTTGCTTTGAAGCCACCCTTCTCTGTTTTGGGGGATACCTTTGGTGTGACCCCAGGAAGGATGGGGAGTTAAAGGAATAACTTTTCCTCCCTTTGCAATTTATATATGGGTCTGCAAGGCGACCAGCGGGGCGATCAGGGGGCCCCTACTGGCACCCGCCTTGGCTGGCCTGC
>NW_005268949.1:0-351 GCF_000412655.1 Myotis brandtii | reverse complement strand
GTACCAAGATATTACTAAATATTTAGAAATAAAATATTTATTTATCTGGCAATCAGAATTTTGGGACAAAAATATGTATACATATGTGTAAACATTTTTAATCTGGTAGGGAGGTTTGGAATTAGTTGAATATTTTTGTTTTATTAAAATATATTTACACTATAACACTGTGTAAATTTAAGGTGTTTGAGATAGATTTGATTATTTCTATATTGTAATAGGATTGCCATTGTAGTGATAGAAAATCTTAAGACATCTCATTATTTGATATTATTGTTGCTCCTTTTGTTCTATTTTCCCAATAATCATAGTTGTTTTACATATGAAAAAGATACATTTCTCACTTTAAAT
>NW_005268948.1:0-351 GCF_000412655.1 Myotis brandtii | reverse complement strand
ACACACAACACAACACCAACCTATTTTAAATACAAGAGGAAACATGAGAAAAATCAATGTAAAAGAAAAATTGTTTGTCAATTTCTTAGAAACGAACTATGAAGGTAAGGAAAAACCATGGCTCATAGAGAAAGAATACGATACTATTGACCATTCCCAGAACCACGGTAGCAGGTCAGTGACATTTAAATTGACCGAGAAAACACAAAGGAAAAATAAGTAACTAAGTTTGCCTCTGTTAACAATAACACAAAAGAAAATTAGCTGCAAATTTCATGTGCATACATTCATGGAATGACTGAATAAATGATGGCATTTACAATTCAGTGCAAGATTATGTGGCTAATAAAA
>NW_005268947.1:0-351 GCF_000412655.1 Myotis brandtii | reverse complement strand
TTGTAAATTCTTTTGTAATCAACAAATTGTCATCAAATGTAGAGAAAATGCTCACTCTGAACAAAATACTCTGCTGATGACAGTAGGGGGAAAAGAGTAGAAACAGACTCTGTGTTTTCTAGGAGGGGAATACACAAGGCATGGGCATATGAATACGATGTTTCCTGCACCATATTAAAACTCATTCATACACACAACCTTACACACATGTGCACATCCTCACACACATATACACAGGGGCACCCCCTACCTTAGGCACTAAGGATATATGCTAACCCACTAGACACCATATCTGCCCTTATGGAGCTTACTAACTTGAGGTAAGATAGTCCCTGAATAAGTAATTACAGG
>NW_005268946.1:0-351 GCF_000412655.1 Myotis brandtii | reverse complement strand
AGCTCACTGCCCTGCCCTCCTGCTGATTGGTCGTTACGTGATGGTGTCCTAACCAATTTTCATATTACCCTATTATAAGTATAGATACTCTGAATTCCCCTGGAACTAATCAAGGACTCTGCTTTATAGTTTTATCTTCTCTCTCTCCTGACTATTAACTTCTTTTTCCCCACTAACTCCTTCCTGCAACCACTTGTGAGTCATATCTTTTGAATCCTTTAAGGAAATTTTTAAAAAGCCCTTCAACTTCAAATGTCCTGACAGCTATCACTCTCTTCAATCTTTCACATGATCACCCAATTTCTGTAAAAGTTGCCCCCTCTTACCTCCATTCCCATCACTTTCTACTCA
>NW_005268945.1:0-351 GCF_000412655.1 Myotis brandtii | reverse complement strand
AAAAATCATTATTTTTAAATATAATGCATGCAAAACTCATTATTTGATGCTAAAATTGTTGGAAGCTGTTTGATAAAGGGCAGTATATTAACAGAATCTCAAAGTATCTCTTAAAAATTACTATTAATTATAAAAAGAAAATAGTAACTTTAGAGGAGAGAGATCTGGTAGACACTACCTCAACTAAATGACCAAAGTGAACATGACCACCAGTGGGACAAACCTGCGCCATATACTTCCTGCTCTCATGAACTGAGGAGGATACAACATCACTTATGTGGTACTCCTGTCGAAGAGGCAGATCCTGAGGTACCAAACAGATGTCAGTTGAGTGACATTCTACAAAATGAA
>NW_005268944.1:0-351 GCF_000412655.1 Myotis brandtii | reverse complement strand
AGTCTCTCCTTTCCTACGTGCATAACCCAGCCTCAGTCGGAGCGGATACCAGCATGGCCTGTCAAGCCAGCACCTCACTTCAGTGCCTGCACCTTGATCCCCATGGAGCTGGATGGGGAGAGGCCCTGCATCAGGTTCATGCCAGCAGGTAGGCAGAGCCCAGCCTGAGCGCAGCTCCCCTGCCACTCCTCTGACTCTCCTGGTGCCAGAACTGAAAACGGGCGTCATCACCACCCCCAGGGTCTGTGCTTCCTACCGGACAACTCATTCTGCACTCAGATGGCAGGCTGCTCCCATGGCTTCACACACAGGCCAGCCTCACACCAGCTGAGAGGCTCATTATCGGGGAAA
>NW_005268943.1:0-351 GCF_000412655.1 Myotis brandtii | reverse complement strand
CTCACTCCCTGCAAAGTGCCAGGCAGATGAAACACCCACGATCAATGCCAGAAACATGACCGGCTCCACACCATCCCCACCCCCGCCAGGAAAGAGGCTTTGGACTCTCCCATCTTGGCCTCAAGAAGGGAGACAGGGAGACGGTGCGAGCTGAGTGCCTTTAACCCCTTAAATTCTGTCTTTCCTTGGGCTGTGCATCCTATAGCTCAGGGCCGACTCATTAATTCATGTCACTGGCCACTGAGGCACCACAATGTATGGATGTGGCCACATGCCCCCAGCTGTGGATGTGGGGCGTGCTCCCAGCCCCCCCACACGAACATGCCTCTGCATCAAAGTAGAGCATCAGAT
>NW_005268942.1:0-351 GCF_000412655.1 Myotis brandtii | reverse complement strand
TTTAGGTAGTGGTATGTTTTGTTTACCTTCTGTTTATCTTGTGTGAATATTGGAAGTTTTTGCCATAAAGCTTACAGAAAACATAAACATGAGCCTATTTTCTTTATGCTGATAACAATTTATCTTCTATCTCATATAAATATCCTTTTATTCCCCCCTTTTTAAATTTTAGATGTCATAATTTACATCTTCTTATATCATGTATTCCTAAAGAAATTATTGTAGCTATAGCAAATTTTGTTTTTCCTTTAACTTTTCTGCTAGAGTTGAGTGGTTAACACACCACTATATTACTACTGTATTATAGTATTCTGAATCTGACTATATACCTTTGCCAGTGTGTTATATATT
>NW_005268941.1:0-351 GCF_000412655.1 Myotis brandtii | reverse complement strand
TTTTTTTTTTTTTTGAAAAGGCAAATTATCTTGATCTTTATTTTTCTGAGAGCCTTTCAAAAGTAGACAGTAGACCAATAATTAATGCAATGACATCATTGTTTTCCCTGTTAAGACTGTTCACTGTAAGAGGGAACTTTGCAAATATAACATAGGGGCTATTTATACATTTGGTGATATGCTCCCAGATAACAAGAAATACACACTCGGCTTTGGAGTACATGGGCAAACTCATGAAAAAAACCCTTCTCTGATAAGCTTGAATGTTTATAAAAAATAAAGTGTCTGTCACTATAAAAGTATGGCCAGGGCCAGCCGATGTGGCTCAGTGGTTGAGCATTGACCCATGAA
>NW_005268940.1:0-351 GCF_000412655.1 Myotis brandtii | reverse complement strand
GGTCTGAATTCCTGACCTACAGGGTCTGAGAACATAATAAAGTGGGTGTGTCGTGCTGCTGTATTTTGGATAGTTTGTTATGCAGCTGATAGTACCTGGAACAAACGCCTTTGATGAGAAAAGAAAAGCTTCCTCAGAAACCGTCCAAACTGACTTCTGTTTGTGTCTCATTGGCAGAATTGTGTTGCAATGCCACCCCTACTGCAATGAAGGCTGTGAAAATACGTCTTTAGCTCTTATAGGCTCTTCAGGAAGGAAGACAAGAGGGAGGGGATGGGGCATGGGAAATAGGTGAGCTAGCAACAGTGTCTGCTACAACTGGCATATATCTATATCTATATCTATATCTAT
>NW_005268939.1:0-351 GCF_000412655.1 Myotis brandtii | reverse complement strand
TTATGGGCTTGAAAGGGAGGGAGGGGCTCTGGGGATCATCACCCAGAGGTGATCTGACACTCAGAGACACTCTGCCCCGTGCTCAGCCCTCCCCCTCACCTGGTCCAGAAGGTACTAGGTGGGCACTGTGAGGGTCTGAGGGCAGATGCAGGAGGAGTCTGAGTGAGATGGGGAGCCAGGGTTGGCCCCAGAGTCTCACACTTTGTCCTCCTTCCCTAGACCCTCTGGTACCCCAGCTCCCCAACAACAGGGACCATGTCCACAGTTGTTCAATTCTGGGTCTCCTTGGCTCAGAGGGAGCACTGTCCACCCCAGGGAAGTTCTGAGTCTCTTAGAGGATCTAGCGCCCCC
>NW_005268938.1:0-351 GCF_000412655.1 Myotis brandtii | reverse complement strand
CAGAGCCAAACTGACCAGGACCCAGATATTTTCTTAAAAACTGAGCTGCTTGCTTCCCACACTTCTTAGAGTACCCAAGAAAATTAGGGCTCTAGGTAAACGCATGGCCAGTTTCAAGTTCCTCAATTTTTTTATTTTTTATTTTGAATAATAGAGGTACTTCTGGTAATCAATCAATCAATCAATCAGGAGAATAGTTCTCTAGGGGTCTCTAGTCTATTATTCCTTTTAGAACGTCAAATATCTAATACCATGAAATCAGAATGCCATTTTGGTCCCTCATAGATGTAAATGAATACAGCTTTATGGGCCACCATCTTCAGATTTATTGAATAATTGAAAATACAAGTT
>NW_005268937.1:0-351 GCF_000412655.1 Myotis brandtii | reverse complement strand
CTTATTTTACCAGTCTTGCTAGAGATTTATTAATTTCTTGACTTTTTAAAGAACCAGATCTTAGTTTCATTCCTTCTTTTTTTTTCTTACTTTTAGCATTGATTTCTGCTCTTTATTATTCCTCCCTCCTGCTTGTTTTTGGGTTTGTCTTGCTCTTCTTTTTCCAGTTTCTTGGGTGAGGAGCT
This sequence comes from Myotis brandtii, assembly GCF_000412655.1. Lineage (NCBI taxonomy): Eukaryota > Metazoa > Chordata > Mammalia > Chiroptera > Vespertilionidae > Myotis > Myotis brandtii. Next base: position 166 of record NW_005268937.1, on the reverse strand, counting down.
CAGGATATGACCTGGAGACCTTTCTGGTTCTAATGCTGTAAATTTCTCAGCACTTGGGTGCATCCCACATATTTGGCTGTTTCTGTTCATCCCTGTTTTTCATTTCGTTTCCTTTGAAAGGTGCTCTCTGACCCGTGCATTACTCAGAAGCATGCTGATTTCCCCA
>NW_005268936.1:0-351 GCF_000412655.1 Myotis brandtii | reverse complement strand
TCTGACTGCCCCGTTCTCTGCCTGTTGCTCCCCATCTGCCAACCCCAACTCTCTGTCCTGCTCGGGAACCTGTGAAAGCCCCGCTCTGGAGTCGCAGTAAAATGTTGCCAAGCACGGCTGGCACCTCTTTTTTGCACCTGACTCTCTACCAAATTGCCACATTTCTTCCCTCTGAGAAGGAGAAAGCACCGCCTTGCAGTGAGAGAAATGCCAGCTGGAGTCCCCCACTCAGCAGCGCTATGACCCCGGAAAGTCGCCGCACTTGTCTGTTTGTTCCTGGGACTCTGACAATAATGCCCATATTCACCCCACTGCCCCAGCCTGAGGGGCTCAGGGAGAGGAACGCCCTCC
>NW_005268935.1:0-351 GCF_000412655.1 Myotis brandtii | reverse complement strand
ATCTTACTACCAGTACAATAATAAAGGGAAAATTGTGTTGACATATGCTTCTGGAGGTCATTGAAGATATATTCTAGATCTTCTAATCAAGGCTTTTTTAAATTTTAAGACTATACATTTTACAACATATATAAATATTAGCTGTCTCATGTGATTTTTAGGATTGCAGTAAATAAACCCCAAAGCCCTGCTTGCTGCAATTAGAAGTTTGGGTTAGAATATTAGGTGACAGTTTTCATTCAGTTCTTATATTTTGTTTTGAAGTTGAGTTGCATAGATTAGATTAATCATAATTATAAATTAAAAATACACTTTCCCTGACTTGGTGGCTCATTTGGTTTAAGAGTGGTC
>NW_005268934.1:0-351 GCF_000412655.1 Myotis brandtii | reverse complement strand
ACACACACACACACACACATCACCATGTTAAGATAGCAATTTGGACAGAGTTACATAGAACAGCTTCTGCTTTATAATTTATAATTTATAAAAGAGATGCTCCTCAGAACTCTAACTGCAAGTCATTGCCAATTTCTGAGACTAGGCCTGACAGTATTTCAAGGTAAATGTTAAAGTAATGTTTCCACCACAAAAATGGAATTAGCCAATCTTATTTTTCTCCTGCATTTCCCCTTCTCCTTCTCAACCTCCTGGTATTTGTTCTTTTTGGAGTCACATGATCAGCCAATCACCTTGTATATATCAAGTGATGGTATATCTATTGCCTACCTTGTACCCAGCACAGCTGAG
>NW_005268933.1:0-351 GCF_000412655.1 Myotis brandtii | reverse complement strand
AACTGCCCCAACACTTTTGGCCTCAAGCTCTAAGTCATCAAACTAACTTTTAGGTTACATTTGACTTTGTTATGGATGGATAAACTATATACTCAATGCAAACCCACAATTTACTTTCCCAAAGGGTTTTTTTAAATTATGAAAAATCCATACATATACAAAAGAAGATAAAAGCTGTTTAATGAACCTCTGTAGACCTATTGCCCAGCTTCAACAATTATCAAGATTTTGCCACACTTGCTTCAACTCTCTCTTTCTCTCTTCCTCTCTATCTCTCTCTCTTTTGGCTGAATGATTTCAGGACAAACCAGCCTTCATTTTCCTTTATCCCAAAATCTTGATTATTTTTTT
>NW_005268932.1:0-351 GCF_000412655.1 Myotis brandtii | reverse complement strand
ACCCAACAAAGATGGCCATTAAATTTGCATACTGTAGTTGGAGCAGGCAGCGCCAGAAGCCACCCGTGGGATCTGGGCCGCATCAGGGACTGGGGAGGCGGGGCGGGCAGTGCAAGACACCGCCCGGGGAGGCGGAACTGGTGATCGCCCCGGTCAGAAGCCTGAGGCCTGGACAAGGGTGGAGCTGGCAATCTCACAGGGCTGGGGGTCCCCTGCCCAGGCATAATGCCCCACCAGAAGCCTGAGGCCTGGACAAGGACGGAGCCTGCGATTAGAGCAGGCTGGGGGTACCCTCCCCAGACCTAATGCCCCTCTGGCCTGGGCAAGGGTGGAGCCTACAATCAGAGGGGG
>NW_005268931.1:0-351 GCF_000412655.1 Myotis brandtii | reverse complement strand
GCACAGGTGAGGCCAAATACAACTGGGCTTATTTGAATCTAGAGAAGTTGCCAAATGAACAATTTCCCCTGTTTCTACAGGGCAAAGACTGGTTCAGACAAGCTAACTATTTTGGCTTTGGACTCTGTTCACCAATTCATTGCTGCCTTAGGTCATAACACGATGCTGAAAGAAACTTTAAAAAAACAACTTAAGTGTGAGAGCAGGTTTTAGAAAGTTGTTGATCAAAGGAAGTTGCTAGAAGACGGTCCATGCCTGTTAAAAGCTGTTAAAACTTGAAGAAAAAAATAACAAGAAGTGTAACTTCATGGGAAATTGTGCTTATGATTTTAAACAGTGAAGTTGAGCTAT
>NW_005268930.1:0-351 GCF_000412655.1 Myotis brandtii | reverse complement strand
TAGTTTGCTTAGTCCTGGCTTAGAACAGTGCTTTGTATTCATCCCAGGATGGGAGGGGCTCAATAAACATTTGCTGAAAGGATAATTACATTATTCACTTAATCTTCATTTTTAAAACCCTCAATATATATATCTTACCCACTTACGGATTAAGAAATTAAACACAGGGGTTGTATAATATCCTAAGATCATGATATGCCTAATAAATGGTAGAATGATTAAGAATGTGGGCTTTGCAAATGGTAACAACCAGTGAATCTAGAGGAAAGGTATTATATGATTGTTCATTGTACCATTCTTGAAACTTTTTTGTAGGTTTTTAATTTTTCAAAATAAAATGTTTAAAAAAAA
>NW_005268929.1:0-351 GCF_000412655.1 Myotis brandtii | reverse complement strand
TTTTTTTTCTCTACAGATACAGAGGCTAATTACAAAATTTCCCAAGAGATAATATATATATTAAATTTTAATCAACAGATGTGACACACAATAAAGGAGAAACACATAACTTTGATTCTCTCGTTAGGACACATGTTTATCTTTAATTATCCCCACCCTGGGAATGGAATGACTGTTGTTGTCTGTTATATTTATTTCTACAGTGACACCACATTTTGATTTTGCCCAAGACAGTCTCAGTTTAATTGCTCTCCTTTTATTCTCAAAAGTGTCCTGATAAACCTGATGGCAAATGATAAGGACTCCACTTGCTTAAAATTTTATTTTTTAAAAAGACAGATTTAAGAAAGC
>NW_005268928.1:0-351 GCF_000412655.1 Myotis brandtii | reverse complement strand
AAAAAAAAATACATTTAAATTGTAGTTTTTATGATGTAATTCATATTAAGGTATTCTGGTCCCCACCAAGAAATACAAACAGAACATGCATTATTCATTCGCATTTGCATGTGGTAATTCCCATAAAGAGGAACTGAGCAAGACATGTGTTCAAAGGCTCTGTGGACTCTGATATGTTACAAGGAAAAGCTTTCCGGCAGAGCTCGACTGTCCGTGGGTTTATTAGTACAGTATGAAAGAGTGAATGAAGGTCAGAATATGTGTCCTGAGTATGCAGAGAAGAATGTATTGATTAACACCCAGATTACATTTTTATCTCTGAACTGATTTATTTTAGTGTTTGGGGGGGAC
>NW_005268927.1:0-351 GCF_000412655.1 Myotis brandtii | reverse complement strand
TATGAAGAGAAGCTTAACTCCTTCCTCAATGACAGCAAAGATCTATTACCAGGGAACCCAAGTGTCTCCTACCAGCTGAATCCTACCTAATGATGACAGATGACGCACCACAATACTTCCAGGAAATGGAGTAAATCTACTTCTAATTCCTTTCCTGACCATTGTCCCAAATAATATGTACAGATAAGTATTTAGGTTTAATGAAGCACAGCTATCAATGAAAAACACATTTTGTCAATTTGGTAATCTAGGAAATAGATCCTAGAATTGAGAACCATAACAGAGATAGGGGGAAAAGACTTGTTAGTCATGTTAGGAGAAAACACACACACACACACACACACACACACA
>NW_005268926.1:0-351 GCF_000412655.1 Myotis brandtii | reverse complement strand
CCTTCCCCTCCCCAAAGGGCTAAAAATAAAACGTAAACTAGTCAAGATGACTATGTTATGACGATAACGTTTATGCTTTTATACTAAGAAAGTAAAGCGGAAAATTGTGTAGAAGGCAAAGTGGGCGGCTGCCCAAATGAGAATCCGGGCGGTCAGAGCGTGAAGGAGATCAGCTCCGTGGCGTGGGGGGAGGAGGTGGCCTTCAGCAACATGTCTCGTTGCAAAGTCTCAGCATGTGAAGCGTCACTGTCTATGGGGGGGAGGGGGGTGATCATAGCGTGGTGGTTGTGTCTTCCTCTTTTAAAGATGGGTCCTTCCCAAGAAACCAGAAACACCAATCAGAAAGGATAT
>NW_005268925.1:0-351 GCF_000412655.1 Myotis brandtii | reverse complement strand
GAGGCAGCCGGTCCTCGCCTCACCGGGGTTGTCCCCAGCTGGGACACCCTGGCACGAAAGCAGAAGCCACCCACCCTCCCAGTTTCTGTCTCCTTGGGCACAGTCTCTTAACAGCCAGGTGCTTTCAGGAAATGGCTGCCCATCCTGGCTGATGCTGCAGAAGCCTAGGGAAGGAGAGAGAAAGATGTCTTTCCCATAGACTGTCCATCCTCTAATGACAGTGCTGTTTTCATGGTTGATGAGCAAATTCCTACGGACACCTTCTCTTAGGGGACTCGTGTCCCCCCGGAACTAGACGCACTTCTCTGAGAAACAGCCACTTCTTACACAATCTCCCTCTCCCTCTCCCTC
>NW_005268924.1:0-351 GCF_000412655.1 Myotis brandtii | reverse complement strand
AAGATTAATGTTGCTGAGTATTTTTTCATGTGCTAATTGGCCACTTGTAAATGTTGTTTGATGAAATGTTTATTCAAATCTTTTGTCCATTTCATATTGTTTTTGTCTTATTATTGATTTGCATTTTTATGTGTTTTGCATACCAATCCTTTATTAGATATATAATTGCAAATGGTTTTCCTAGTCTGAGCTTGCCTTTCTTAATGATGTCTTTTGACACTATTTTGAGTCTTTTAAAAAAATTTGGTGAAGTCCAATATATCAAGTATTGTTTTGTTTTTTAATGGATTGTGCTTTTGTTATCCTGTCTAAGAATTCTTTGCTCAACCAAAGACCATGGAGACGATCTCC
>NW_005268923.1:0-351 GCF_000412655.1 Myotis brandtii | reverse complement strand
CTTTACACATTTGCCCAGCTCAGCTGACAGGGAATCGCATGATGAACTGTGTACACGTGAGGAGCCAACAGTTTGAAGTTTGGGAGGGCTCCACAGAGGAGATCATTGAGACGGGAGAGGGACAATGGCTTGTGTACAGGCGCAGAAGCCTAAGAGATCCCTTAGGGAAATGGGGGGCAATTCGGGGTGCCTCAAATGCAGGGTGCAGGAGGGGGAGGGGATGGAAGAACAGGCTTTTGAAGTCAGCAGGCGAAAGATCCTGCAAGGCCTTGGGGGAGGTTGATACTGAGGGTGGGGGGAGACTTCTGAAGAGTTGACATGGTCAGATTTATGCTTTAGGGCAGTGATGGC
>NW_005268922.1:0-351 GCF_000412655.1 Myotis brandtii | reverse complement strand
TGATACCAGAGTGCCAAGAACAAAGGATTTGAAATGGAAAAGTCTGCATTTCAGTTGGTGACTCTTTCCTTAACTAGTTATTAATCACTTTTTCATTCTTCTCTGGGCCACCACTACCAGAATTATACCAATTAAAAAAACCCACTTCCATGAGGTTATTGAGCAGGATGACAATTTGCTCTATTTGCCTCTAGTTCCTCTTCCATGTTTCCCAATATCTCACCTTCTTCACAATCAGGTAGCGGTGAGAGTTTCTATAATAATTTCCCTTATCATTTTACTTTCAATCTAGACTTTAGTAACCCACCACTGAGGAAATAGTTTGAGAAAAGAGGTTTATGGTTCTAAAAA
>NW_005268921.1:0-351 GCF_000412655.1 Myotis brandtii | reverse complement strand
GGTGGGGAAGAAGGCCTGAGGATCCTGTGTTCCATGTGCCGCACCATTTCCAACCACTGACTCACTCGCTCGGGAACTATTTATACCCCTCGCACAAATGCTCCGCTCATCGCTCCAGGCAGGCGTCTCTGTTCTGCTGGCAGCCCCAGGACATGTGGAGCGGGGCTGGGCCCAGAGCAAATGTGCAGGTTTATGAGCCAGACACGTTGTGGGGGGAAGGGATAGCCCAGCTCTCTTTTTTACTGCTGTGTGACCTTGGGCAGGACACTGAACCTCTCTGAGCCTCCATTATAAAGTACTTGTTTTTTAAATATTTTTTTTTATTGATTTCCGAGAGGAAAGGAGAGGGAG
>NW_005268920.1:0-351 GCF_000412655.1 Myotis brandtii | reverse complement strand
GCAGAAGATGACCCTGATCGCAGGCTAGGCCTAGGGATCCTACCCGCGCATGATTTCGTGCACTGGGCCTGTAGTAATTTATAACAGAGTAAACTCAACTCACCCACTTAGAGATGATTAGCAACGTAGTGCCCTGCATTGCACCTAGCATGGCCATTTTCACCTGGATAGAACTGTCCAGTCACCTTCAAATAGGTTCTAGCAAAGCATTGCAAACATTACAGTGTGCTGGTTAGAACAGAACAATAAAATATGCATTTTTTATGTCAATCACCAATCTATTTTTTTTATTGTTTTCTATTTAGCTTTTTAGTAGCAAAGTTGGCTAAAAGTCAAACGAAAGACAATACA
>NW_005268919.1:0-351 GCF_000412655.1 Myotis brandtii | reverse complement strand
ATGTCGTGTAACCATTACCACCATCAATTTCCAGAATTGTTTTTCATGATCCCAACAGAAATTCTATATCCATTAAATAATAACTCCTCATTCCCCCTACTCCCAGCCTCTCGTATGTAACCTCTATTCTATTTTCTGCCTTTATGAGTTTTCCTAGATACCTCATAGAAGGAGAATCATACAGTCATTGTCCTTTTGTGTCTCAGTAACTTTGGATTCTATCCTGGATATTATCATGTTATGGAGACTCTGGATTGCATTATAGTGCTCTGAAGAACGTCGACAATTTTATTTTGCTGCTAGCTGAGTTGATTGGACATAGAGTGTAAACCAGTGGTTCTCAACCTTCCT
>NW_005268918.1:0-351 GCF_000412655.1 Myotis brandtii | reverse complement strand
AATACTACTCAGTCATAAGAAAAGATGAAATACTGCTCTTTGCAACATGAGTGGGTCTTGAGAACATCATGCTAAGGGAACTAAGGCAGATGGAAAAGGACAAGAGCGATAAGATTTTATTCACATGGGATATAAAGCTGAAAGCAACAAATAAGCAAATAAAAAACCAAATAAACAACAACTCACAGACACAGAAAACAGAATGATGGTTATCAGAGGGAAATGGGGTGGGGAGAAAGTAAAAGAGGGTAGAGGGGGACACATATATGGTGACTGAAGGAGATGATTTTGGAGGTGAACACACAATGTTATACATAGACAATGTGTGATAGAATTGTACACTTAAAACCT
>NW_005268917.1:0-351 GCF_000412655.1 Myotis brandtii | reverse complement strand
GTAGCCTTTTCAGAATGGCTTCTTGCACATAGTAATAAGCATTTTACTTAAGGTTTCTCCATGTCCTTTCATGGCTCCATAGATCATTTCTATTTAGTGCTGAATAATATACTATTGTATGGATGTGCCACAGTTTATTTATCCTTTCAGCTACTGGGGGACATCTTGGCTGCTTCCAAGTTTGGGCCATTATGAATAAAGCTGCTATTAAAATCTGTGTGCAGGTTTTTGCATGGGCATATTTTCAACTACTTTGATTAAATACCAAGAAGTGCTATTGTTAGATCAAATGGTAAGAGTATATGTAGTTTTATAAAACAAAACAAAACACCAATCTTCTAAAGTACCATT
>NW_005268916.1:0-351 GCF_000412655.1 Myotis brandtii | reverse complement strand
CTGGTTCATAGGTCGGCGCTCAACCACTGAGCAACACCGGCCGGGACTTATTTGTGCATTTTAAATTGCAGTTTAAGTATCACATTAGGGTTGAGAAGCTCTGCCTTAGAATTTCAGTATTTCTCAAACCAGTGGCCGATGTAGTCTTTATCTTCAGAAGCTTCACTTTTCTGGCCAAGACCACCTACTTACCTTCAATGATTTGATCAACATGTTTAAAGGCTTGCTCTACATTTCCTTGCTCAATTTTCCTCTCATCAGAAAGAAATGAATTGTGCTCTAGGGCTTGCTGCAGGGGAAAAAGAAATAACAACAACAAAAAATAAGATTCTTGTTTTTATTTTTTTTTTT
>NW_005268915.1:0-351 GCF_000412655.1 Myotis brandtii | reverse complement strand
ACATCCTGTGGTGGGTCCTAGGCTGTGGCTGTGTTCTGTCGATGGGGGACAGATGGAAATGCAGGCTCCTGGGTGATCTTTTCTCCTCCTCCAACTCCAGCAGCAGCCCAGGAGGCAGAGGCGGCGGCTCCTGTAAATCCTGAAGTTCATCCTGAGGAGCAGGATGCACAGCTGGAGGCATCACCACCTCCCGAGCTCCTGGCACCTCCAGCAGCCTCTCCTGGTGCAGCTGAGGAGCCAGGGCTGGCCCCAGAGGAAACTGAGGCCCCACCAACACTGAATGAAGAACCCTCCCTGGAGCCGGTGCTGGTTCATGCCTCAGAGGAGGAGCTGCCTGTGGAGGGCCCAGCT
>NW_005268914.1:0-351 GCF_000412655.1 Myotis brandtii | reverse complement strand
AAAAGAAATTTTAAAAGCAACTACACAAAATCCCATACATGGTGATTTAAAATAAAAGAGGAAGAATGGAAGATCATACACACAACAGTAAAACTCACAGAAATTGAAATTGGATGATGGAACTGTAGGTAACTGCTTCCCTTCCTTTCAGTTTTCTGCAATGTGTAAAATTTCAGGGAAACACAGATTTTTAAATAGCTTCTATGACCAATCCCAAAAGATTTTAAAAATTTAGGAAAATTTATCTTTCTTGAGAATTTTCTTTTCAGTTAGGTGGAACTGAGTCTTTAAAGAAATTCAGAGCTCTTTGTCTGAAAACACCCTTAGAAAACATCAGCATCTGCCCTCACC
>NW_005268913.1:0-351 GCF_000412655.1 Myotis brandtii | reverse complement strand
GCACTGATGCTCTTTCCCACCTTTCCATCAGCTTCCCATGACCTGACCCCAGGTGGTTTCCTTGTGAGTCCATTGGTCACAACACACATTTTCATGGTTGACTTTTTATTTCTTTCTCTAGGAAGTTTAGCAAGACCTATTACAGCTCCTCAAGCCAGAGTTACCCTAAAATACACTTACGAAGTTAAATTACTCTGCAGACACTAGTTCTACCTACTGGAGTAGTCATTCTAACAAAACTGGAAAAAGTTGTGGAGCTTGGTCGCTTTCACTCCCTCACCTCCTGTTCTCTCCCTAGCCTGTGGCAGTCTGGCTTCCTCTCCACCACCCCACGGAACTCACTATCACCCA
>NW_005268912.1:0-351 GCF_000412655.1 Myotis brandtii | reverse complement strand
TTTCTCTGACTGGCTTATTTCACTTAGCATAATGCCTTTCATGTCTATCCATGATCTCTCAAAAGGTGAGATTTCCTTCTTTTTTTACAGCTGAATAGTATTCCATTATCTAGATGTACCACAGCTTTTTTATCCTCTCGACTACTGAGGGGCTCCTGGGCTGATTTCAAGTCTTGGCTGTTGTAAATGGTGCTGCTGTGAACTCGAGGGCCCACCTTAGGTGAGGCGAAAGGGAAGGGCAGGATGGCTCTGAACTTGATAAAGGATGAAGAACGCTTTAGTGTTTAAATGAAGGCGTGAGTTTGAGGAAGACGACGAAGGGTCTCATGGGTATTTTACTTTTAAGCCTTC
>NW_005268911.1:0-351 GCF_000412655.1 Myotis brandtii | reverse complement strand
GGATAAAGTGGGTAGACAAATCCTTGTTCATCTTCTGCTTTGCTTTAGGAATCCCATCCTGAAGAGCCTTGTGTATGATCCCCAGATGGGCTCCTGTTCTCAATACGTATGGTACCAGGTCAACCTTAGGACTCGTCACATTCCGCTAGAATTTATTTAGTACCCATGTCAGCCCAGGGAGGTGCTCATCTTGAGGGCATGGATTGTGTGCCTGGTCCAAAGCTTATTCCCATTTGTCCTGAGATATTGTAGCTTGTGCCATGGTGCCTAGAAAAGTGTTAGTCTCTTCTCTCCAGGGTGGTTTGGAGTGCTGCAGAGGACTGATGTAAAGGGAGAAGCCAGGCCACATCC
>NW_005268910.1:0-351 GCF_000412655.1 Myotis brandtii | reverse complement strand
CAAGAATATCAGAATAGACATTCAAGATTAATTTGGCCGATTAAATCAGCCTCACAAAACTTACTCTACCCAAAAATTTATTCACAATATTAACAAAATATTTACCAAAAAAGTAAAAATAAACATTCATTAGCAGTAATAGAACAAGGAAAATGGGAAAGTCTAATGCCTTAAGCAACAAAAAGTTATACCCAAAGAAAGGAAGACTCCACAGCAGTTTTTATAGTTTGGCAAACCCCTTCAGGCCAACATCTACCTCATTTTACAAATCCCTGGAGTTCTGAAGCTCAACTGAGTTGATATTTTTATCTGACCTGTCCCTGCCAATCCTGCTCAAGCCTTGACTGAAAA
>NW_005268909.1:0-351 GCF_000412655.1 Myotis brandtii | reverse complement strand
GAGGACCTCAGGACCCAGGGAGTACACTCTAAAAGTGCAGGGAGGGCCGGGGATCAGCTCAGCCTCATCGGAAGCCCCTGAAGGGGCAGGGTAGCTTTTGAAATCAATGTGGATGGAGGTGGAGCCTGGAGTCCATGACCCTGGAGGGGTCCAGCTTCAGCTTTGCAGAGGCCCCACCCCTGGTGCCTGCTGAGGAGCTCATTTTCCCTGGCCTCGGGTCCTGGTTGAAACTGGGACTTACTGGTCACGGATGCCAATTAAGAACTGTGTTGCGGTCCATTAGCCGCTCAGAAGCAGTATCTATATCCTTAAAAACCACACCTACTTTATCTTCTTTTTATGTCTATTTCC
>NW_005268908.1:0-351 GCF_000412655.1 Myotis brandtii | reverse complement strand
TGTGAATGTGGGATTTACCTAAGAACTGCCGAACTACCCTGCGGCAAGGTTGGACAGTTCCCGTTGTCATGAGCCATCTGTTTTTGCTGCATCCTTTTCACCATAGAATATTATCAATTTTTAAAAAATGTTGCCAGTTGCACAATTTTTGCACGAGTGAATGAATTATTATGGTTTTCTCAGCATTTTAAAAAATTATTTGAGAAGTTAGGTTGAACATCTTTTAATATGTTTACTGGGTTCCCTTATTTGTTCTTCGGTGAATCACCTATGTATGTCCTTGGCTGCTATTCTGCAGGGTAGTTTAGTCCATGTATATATTGATTTCAGAGAGGAAGGGAGAGGGAGGGG
>NW_005268907.1:0-351 GCF_000412655.1 Myotis brandtii | reverse complement strand
GGCTAAGCCGTGGTGCTCGGCCATGGTTGTGCACTAGAATCATCTGTGGAGCTTTGAAAACTCTCTGTCCTCAGGCTGAAGTCTTGATCAATTAGACAGAAATGTCTGGAGTTGGGAGCCAGTCGCTGACATTGTGCAAAGCATCCAGTATGCAGCCAGACTGAGGACCATGGGTTAAGGATGACGAGGGTGACCAGCCATGCCCAGGAAAGAGGTGTTCCCTGGGACACGGGAGCTCAGGGCTAGACCAGGAAAGGTCTGGGCAAGGTGGAATGAGCGGGTCACCCTGCCTCTAGTGGACCTCAGGGTGGAAGCATCTAGTTCAGTGGTTCTCAACCTTCTGGCCCTTTA
>NW_005268906.1:0-351 GCF_000412655.1 Myotis brandtii | reverse complement strand
TTACATTTTCCTGGGAGGCATGAGGTGAGGATTAGATAGAACTGGAGGGGAGGTCCTTTTGAAAGTGGTGCTTAGTAGGTGGCTGATTTTGAGACAGTGTTGTGAAATTCCCCAATGTGGCAAAACCTGTAGGACTACAAATGTTCTTCAGTAAGCTGCAGCCAGGTTGGGTCTTTACTAAGAGAAGTTCAAGGAATTCTACACCCAGTCCCCAAATTCTGCTTCTTTCCCATAGGTAAATCATGTGGAACTCCTTCCGAACCCATAAATGGCAAAATGGAAATAACTGGAGAAGCCAAGTTTGGATCAACTATTAATTATTCTTGTAATGAAGGGTGAGTTTGCAGTAGC
>NW_005268905.1:0-351 GCF_000412655.1 Myotis brandtii | reverse complement strand
GGGTAAACACAGTAACCCACACGGGTGATGTTAATAAATCTTAGCTCCATCATTAAAATAAAACGGCCCCATCCGAGGAGCACGCATTCAGCTTCTGGTTCCTCGTTAGAACCAGAGCAGCCGAGGCACACTTTACTGCTATTGTCACTGTCAATACCAAAGAGGGTGGGTTGAGAGGAAAGCATGTGCTGGGTCTAAAATCACGATTAATGGCCCAGACCCATCCGAAGGGCCAATGATCACGGGTGACCCAGATTCCCTGAACCTCAGTTTCTTCATCTATAAAACGAAGGAGATAACAGGCTCCACCTGCCAAGGCTACAGTAGGTCCTCGGGTTACGTCCGAGATCC
>NW_005268904.1:0-351 GCF_000412655.1 Myotis brandtii | reverse complement strand
AGTTGTATATCCCACATATGAGTGAAATCATATGGTTTCAAAGGTCTTAATCACAAGTGATCCTTTAGTAAAGTTCTGCACGAGGGAAGAGATGAAATAGCTAAAGAGGAAAAATTAATTAGAAAATCGAGAGTTCAAACATATTATGCCAGCTATGCTCAAAGTCAAAATAAGTTGTTTCCACAGGGGGAAAAAAGTAGAATACGTGCATTGAAGATATTTGTCATTTTTTCAAATATATTTTAACATCTAATTAACTGCTTTTCGAAAACTGCAAATACTTATTCTAACTAACTGCATATTCTTAAGATAGTATCCCCTCTTTCTGGAAATTTTGAATTTTAATTTTTT
>NW_005268903.1:0-351 GCF_000412655.1 Myotis brandtii | reverse complement strand
TCACCCACCCACACTCCCACCATCAATACATAGACTTTGGAACAAGACAGATCTGGATTTGAATCCAGGCTCTGCCATCTAGTGGTTATGAGATCTTAAAGTTATTTATCTTCTTGGAGCCTCAATTAATTCTGTAGCAATTAATACTACTCAGCCAGGACTTTTGTGAGGATTAAATAAAAGTGTAGGCAAAGTTCCTGACTTCAATAAGGGTGCCATAAATGTTAATTATTATGATTAACATCACTGTCATAATTGCTTTATTAATAAATGGTATTATCATAGCACAACTTGTGGAATGTAAAAATTCTAATGTTTGTGTCCATAATTAAAGTTTTATTAGGACACAGC
>NW_005268902.1:0-351 GCF_000412655.1 Myotis brandtii | reverse complement strand
GTTGATATCCCAAGCAACTAGCAGTGAATAACACACTTTGGGGAGAGTGAGGAGCAATCATCATGATCCTCAAGTGCTCATGACTTTCACTTTGAACATGTTCATCAGAAGGAAACATCCAAAAGCCCTATCACCAATTCAGGAGCATCAAGGACACTTGTTTTGAACGTCATTCTGGAATCGACCCAGACTCACTCTCTGTTGCACAATGCCAAGGGACAGCTGTGGGCATGGAGCCCCACATAGCTGTGCCACACTGCAGCCTGGACCGATAGCCAAATACTGAACTAGTGAAGGCTAGGAACTTCAGGGTTTCCATCTAGCACAGTGGTTCTCAACCTTCCTAATGCC
>NW_005268901.1:0-351 GCF_000412655.1 Myotis brandtii | reverse complement strand
GCTAATACATACGTGAATTAGAGCTGTTTTATTGTCAGTATCACAGAGATCCAATAGGCGACGTCTGCGTGCTAGCTGACTCACCACTTGTTTATGGCCCTTGTAACAGGCCACCTTCAGAGCATGCCTATGAAAGTGAGAGGACTCCTTAGGAACTTAGAGTGCACTAGATGAAAGCATACAATTGTCCATGTTCTTGTAAACATTCTCCCTATGCCTTCAAAACAAATATTTAATTTTCTTCAGGAGAGAGTACAGTGTTTATTAGTTCTTGTTACTCACCACATTAGTGAAGGAGAAGCCTATTTGAATCGAGAGAGGATGACTTGGGGATTCAGCTCAACTTGGTTC
>NW_005268900.1:0-351 GCF_000412655.1 Myotis brandtii | reverse complement strand
TATATTAATAATAGCCACATAAATATAACCTAAGAAGGTTAAATATTTTTATTTGATCATGTCTCCCATGCTATGTTTAACATATTAAATAAGCTAAGTAAACTAACATTTTCCTTTTTATAAGGAGAAAGAGAGAAAAATCTTTTGAGATCTGCTAGGGATTCTTTATCAAATCCCAAAATTAACTCAAGGTCAAAAATATTTTATTAAGAATTTGTTTTGGGGATGTTTGTAAAAAATGTCTAAAATTTTAAAACACTTAATCAAATAGAAACACAGGTTACTTAGTTATTTATTCAGCTAAAGTGTCAATTAAAAGATTTCAAGGGCAAATACAAAAAGTTAAGTAGA
>NW_005268899.1:0-351 GCF_000412655.1 Myotis brandtii | reverse complement strand
AAGACTGGACAAGTCTGCATGGGTTTAGATGTCCTGATGTGGAGTCCATGTTTATTGTTTTGTATCCAGCAGCTAAAGAGGCCTCATGAGCATTGTGAGCCCCACACAAGCCTCCAGCTGCACTGGCCTCAGCTGTCTGCTCTCAGGCCTGGGCTCTCCTGAGACAGGACAGAGACAAATTCCAGGATTCCGGGAGTGGTAGCTTCCATCTAATGTAGTAAAACACATGGTTTACCCATGTTTGAGACATTCTGAGTGAAATAAAAGAGCCCCTATGAATGATAAGATGATATGAACATTATAAAGGAATGTCTACAATTGTCATAAAGAGGTTTCTGGTACAATCAAAAC
>NW_005268898.1:0-351 GCF_000412655.1 Myotis brandtii | reverse complement strand
ATAAGTTCTATATGCACTGATGCACTGGGAAAGAAAAAAATTGTGACTCACTTTATTGTGACATTTGCTTTATTGCAGTGGTATGAAACTGTACATGCAATACCTCTGAGGTATAACTACATATTAGATCTCTAGACATATTCATCCTATATGACTGTAAATTTGTCCCCTTTGAATAACATCTCCCCATTTACCCCACATCCCTACCCTGGGAACCATTGTTTTACTTCATGTATTTAACTTTTTTAGATTCCATTTAAGTGAGATTATGTAGTGTTTTGTTTTGTTTTCCCTTTCTGTGTCTAGCTTATTTCACTTAGCATAATGTCCTTCAGTTTTAGCCATGTTGGT
>NW_005268897.1:0-351 GCF_000412655.1 Myotis brandtii | reverse complement strand
CTGAGCATGTGCCCTGATCGGGAATCGAACCTCAACCTCCTGGTTCAAAGGTTGACACTTAACTACTGAGTCACGCTGGCTGAGCTGTGCCAACATTCTTGATGTTGTTATAGCATGTATATAACCATGTGGCTCCCTTACACAAGTGTAATTAGCATGAAAAGCCTTTCCCACATCACATCAGAGCAGTGTTCTCCCAGCTCTTTGATTGTGCAATCCTATCAGCAAATATAGTTTAAGCATAACTCCCTAGTGTTGTATATATTTAACTATTATATCCATGTACTACTATTAACATACTTTGTACATTATACGTTAAGAATGAGATTAGAAACAAGACAAATAGAGACA
>NW_005268896.1:0-351 GCF_000412655.1 Myotis brandtii | reverse complement strand
CTGGTTCATAGGTTGATGCTCAACAGCTTGAACCACACTGGCTGGGCTTCAGCATTATCTTTTACTTTCAAGAAAATAATACAATTTGAAATTAAATACAATTCTAAAAATAAGGGTTCTATGGGAACCTATTTCAAACAGGTGTGCTAGCATTAGGGTTATTGAAAAAATTTTGCTTCTGGGACTGGGATTAAAACTTATACCACTCAAGCACAGATAATTGGTGCTTCTCAATTTTCATTTTATTAAAAATAATAAGAAGAAGATATAGGGAAGTAAGATGAGAAGGGGACATTATATAGCACTATTATACTACTAGAGTTCCAGTGCATGAAATTTGTGCACTCAGGG
>NW_005268895.1:0-351 GCF_000412655.1 Myotis brandtii | reverse complement strand
TTGGTGGAACGACTCCTTTCGATGGAGAATAGAATCTTCCCATTCTTGTTAAATGTTTTCTACTGTTAATTGCTGCTGCCTATTTAATAATGAAATGTCCAACTGTTGTTTTTGAATGCAATGACTTCAGGAAACACAATTAATTGGTGTATCCTTCCTTTGAGGACATGATAGACTCACAGATAAAGTAAATGGAAGGCCTTAGAATATGTTCTCTTGGTTGCAAAATGTATTAAAATGTGCCTTACAATAGTTGAACATGAAAGACGTAAGCTATATCCTGTGCCTTGCCCAGGCCTTTATAAATGGCACCGTCCATGGTATATTACATAGCTGTCGGTCCAAGCTCTG
>NW_005268894.1:0-351 GCF_000412655.1 Myotis brandtii | reverse complement strand
GTTGCGACAGTCGCTTAGGCTTTTATATATATAGATAAGTACCTCTCTGCAAAATGCCTAAGATAGCAGAGTAAAGCATTAACTAACACTTTACGCATAAATTGGGGCCTGAGAGGATAATGGGAAGATATACACACACACAGCAAACACACACACATATACATACATAATTAATATGTAATATTAAGTGTATGCTCTAGGCACCCTCACATTTCCCAACTCATGTTTATATTAAGTATTATATACATATTAAAGCACATTATAAATAATATAGATATATTATAGAAATATATAGGGTGTCCAAAAACAGTGTTCATACACTTTGAATAATTATAAAGGCAGTGTTTATTA
>NW_005268893.1:0-351 GCF_000412655.1 Myotis brandtii | reverse complement strand
TCTCTGAAATCAATAAAAACATATATTAAAAAAAGAAAAAGTTTGAAAGGACAGTATACAAAACCCATTTTGACATTCAACACATATAATTGCAACAAACATATGAAGAACCGACTTATATGTATCATCCACAGCATAGGGGACAGTTTTCTGCTTTCAGACAAGCCCACCAGGCCTGCGGTGCCTTGCGCTGTCCCTATTGACCATGTGACCACAAAACCAGTGGCCGGAGGAGGGTAGCCTTTCTCCCACCAAGAAGGACCAGCCCTAGGATGTAAAGCAGGAGAAGACAGGCCGTGTCCCTGGCAGATATGGAAGGGCTCACCATTTCCGCCATCACCTGCACCATTT
>NW_005268892.1:0-351 GCF_000412655.1 Myotis brandtii | reverse complement strand
TTTCTTGCACTTCCCAAATAAACTACTTGCACTCAAATCTCATTTTCAAGGTTAGCTCTGGTGAAACTCAATCTAAGAGTTTTGGTACAGAAGTGGTCCTAACAAGCAAATAAAATGAGAATCTGGAATTAAATTATTCATGGTCGGAATGCAACGACAATCCCAGTATTAGAGGTAAGTGGAATGGTGATAAGTCCTGACAGGTTGCAGCAAGACTGTGACTAATTACTTGTGTTAAATCAGCCTGGGATTCAGGTAGAAGTTGTTGCAGTAGCTTATGTGATAACTTTAGCATTTGAGAGGTATTTTGTTAATGGTAATTTTATGTCCTGTGGTGTTGGTTAGTAGTTG
>NW_005268891.1:0-351 GCF_000412655.1 Myotis brandtii | reverse complement strand
TTTTTTTTTTAGTTCAAGAGATGAGACACATGTATGCATAAATGACAGGACCAACTGTGATAAGGAATGAGATTTCTGCTATGTACTTGGTGGTGGATCTGGTACCTAAAGTACTGTTTCATTGAATGCTTGCAACACCAATCAGATCCTCTTTGATGTGAAAAAGCTGATGCACAGGTGACAACTACTTTCCTAAACCACAGAGTTAGTGAATGATGATGCCAGAAATCAAATCCAGGTCTAATCGATTACACATTATATATTGGTTTCATAACACCAACTTTTCTACAAATAATGTCTAATACTTAAACAATGCTTTATCACTTATACGTCACATTCACACACTCAATC
>NW_005268890.1:0-351 GCF_000412655.1 Myotis brandtii | reverse complement strand
CAACTCAGTGTCTAAGTGTTCTGAGGTCATAAGGATGATAGACCAAAATGAATATGAATAAGAGGTATTATTGGTAGGTACTATCATAACTTTTCTTACTAATCATTATTTTTTTTAAGTGAGGAATTATTAGTATTATAATTCCTAATGAATTTGGGCTTGTGAAAGCATAGATATAATTCTCAAAAATTAGATGTTCTCAACACTTAAATTTTATAATTTTTTTTAGTAAAGATACTTGTTCAGTTTTTTACTTAGACTGTGCAAAGTCAACTTAACCACATGACATAGTTTTCTTTCAGAAATCAAAAATAACTTCCATTTGAAAATATAACTTTCTTTTCCAACTTT
>NW_005268889.1:0-351 GCF_000412655.1 Myotis brandtii | reverse complement strand
TAATTAATTTTATTGCTTCATAGAGCACATTTTTCTAGTAGTGGAAGGGTTGTTTTCACTGATTAAATGTGAAAGATGCAAGGAAGATTGAGCTCATGATCTTTTGCAAAGATAAAGTGGCTATACATTAGTAACTACAAACACTGTTCATTAACCCACTTTGCACTAAGCTTTTTTTAGTGTAGAGAAACACAGATCATGATATTTCAGGTACTCGACTAATGTTCTGTTTTGTTTAGATGAATAATGTGACCACAGACTATTGCCTTGACATCATAAGGAAATTTGAAGTTTCAGAAGAAAATAAGGCGAAAAACGTTCTTGGCATAGAAGGTAAAATAACAAAAATTC
>NW_005268888.1:0-351 GCF_000412655.1 Myotis brandtii | reverse complement strand
GAGGGTGCCTCTCTCAGGGGACATTCACTTCCTGTCTCAGGAGGACAGCGGAGGTCAGAGGCCGATTCTGAAGCCACTTCAGTTCAAAATGCTCAGCATAGCTGAGTGGCATGTCCTGGGGAGTGTAGTCCGCTCGCCTTCACTGTTAACCTGATGTGGTTACTCACCCACAACGTTCTCAGCAGTTCCTTCTTGATGGTAAAAGAACACGCATTGCACAGACTTTATTTACGGGAAGGGGTGGGGGGTGGGGTATCCGAAGGGAAGGGCTGGACGGCACCAGCCACGGGACAGGGGGCGATGGGGCAGCCCCGGGAGCTGGGGTTCCGTCCTCACGTGCAGTCACGGGCG
>NW_005268887.1:0-351 GCF_000412655.1 Myotis brandtii | reverse complement strand
AGTTTGACATGCTTGCTCTAGACTTAAGGGGCAAAAAAGAAAAGATATAAATTATCAGTATTGGGAATCACAGAGGGGACATTGGTACAGATTCTAGAAATATGAAAAGGGGAATAAATATGAACAATTTATACTAGTAAATTCTACAACATAGGAGAAATGGACACAATTCTTGAAGACACAAGAAGAAACAAAATCTGAATAGCCCTGTATCTGTTAAAGCAATCAAGTCTATAATTTAAGACTTTTCGCAAAGAAAAGCCAAGTCATATAGCTTCACTAGCAAATTCTATCCAACCATTAAGGGAGATATAATACCAATGTTATACAAACTCTTCAGAAAATTGGAGA
>NW_005268886.1:0-351 GCF_000412655.1 Myotis brandtii | reverse complement strand
TGAAACAGAAGCTTTATAACTGGATCTTTATACTATCCTGCATTTTACAACCTCATGGTAAACCTTTGCTGAATTTAACAACATACATAGAGCCATTCTTCTCCTCACTGTTTTGTTTTTGTTTTGTTTTGTTTTATTAGTGTGTGTGTGTGTGTGTATTTTTTTAAGCCCTCTGTTATTACTAATCCTAGAGAGTGAAACAGTAACAGCTCCAATTTTAAGCTACAGAGGCATTTTTAAATTTTTAATTTTAAAATTAAAGATATTAGAATATCACTTATGTGATATAATTTTTTAGAGCTTGGATTTAAGCACTTGGTTTTACTTTCCCCTTATATGAATATGAGGCAA
>NW_005268885.1:0-351 GCF_000412655.1 Myotis brandtii | reverse complement strand
AAAAAAACCCTTCTGAATTACTGGATGTACTTTAGTGTTTTTATGCAATTATAATGATTACCATTAATTTATTTGCTGATTTGAAAATTCTCAAAATTCCTTTATGAATATGAAATTTCTAAACATTTTTATGACAGTAACTTTAGCCATTTGGGACTTGTTTAAATAGAACCTCTTAGTCTTTCTCTCAAGCAAATTGTTAATTCAGTCCTCCAAACTTTATCCTCTTACAGCCTTTCTTGATAGCCTGTTTCCATTCTTAATCCCCACAGTATTTCTGTAACTAATGTTTTGGATATCATTACAGGTCATTTTCTATATTTCTAATCTGAGAGTTCTATATTATGTGGT
>NW_005268884.1:0-351 GCF_000412655.1 Myotis brandtii | reverse complement strand
TCAGTAGCAAGCCATTGCCTGAGACAAAAATTGGGAGATAATTGGACCACTGGCATCTGGTTTTAAGGCTGTTTGTAGTTCCTGTGCTGCTGGTGTGCAAAAGGATGTTCTGCCGCCTTCCCTCCAGGCCACATAATACCTGCTCATCCTCGCCGGACTCTTCTTTCAGGCTTCGGTCATCTTCCCTCTGTGCTCCTATCCGGTGTCCTCCACAGTCCTCCAAGGTGGGCTTTGTCCAGCCCAGAAATGAGCACAGCACTCCAGGGAGCGTCGGGCCAGTCAGAATACAATCCCTGGCCTCTATTTAGGTATGACAGCCAGTCTCTCTCTCTCTCTCTCTCTCTCTCTCTC
>NW_005268883.1:0-351 GCF_000412655.1 Myotis brandtii | reverse complement strand
TGTTTGTTTGTTTCCATTTGCATGAAATATTTTTTTTCCATCACTTTACTATTAACCTGTGTGCATCTTTCTTTCTGAGGTGGGTCTCTTGAAGACCACATATACATGGGTCTACTTTTCTTATCCAATTATTTTGATTGAAACATTTAAGCCATTTATCTTTAAAGTGATTATTGATAAATACATATCTATTGCCATTTTTAAAAACTATATTCCCCTGTTGTCTTTCTTTTTCTTATTCTTAGTTCAAGCCCTTTAACATTTCTTGCAATACTAGTTTGGTGGTAAGGAACTCCTTTACTTTTTTCGTCTCAGAAGCTCTTTATTTCTCCTTGAATTTTAAATGATAGC
>NW_005268882.1:0-351 GCF_000412655.1 Myotis brandtii | reverse complement strand
TAAAAACATTTTTATTTGTGTGTTGTTGTTTTTTTAAAAAGAAGCCTTCCCTGCTCACTCAACCCATGTGTCAACATTGCTCCTTTATCTGGCTGCCCTGCAGGCTTAGGCCTGCTAATTGGGAGAGTGGGGAGGAGTGCAGCTCTGGGCCGGCAGAACCCTGGGCTTGGGTCTTGCTGTGCCCCTTAGAAACTTCAGGACAGGTGATGGCGATTTAAAATGGAAAAGGTTACTTAAAAATAAGCTTCCCCTCTCATTACGATGGCATTAAATGTTCAAATAGGCCTATTTGATATATAAAGACATACTTTGGGGTTGTTATTGTTGTTAATCCTCACCCAAGGATATTTT
>NW_005268881.1:0-351 GCF_000412655.1 Myotis brandtii | reverse complement strand
AGATGGCCAACAGACACATGAAAAGATGCTCAACATCCCTAATCATCAGGAAATGCAAATCAAATCCCAATGAAATCACCTCACACCTGTCAGCTTGGCTATTATAAAGAAAAACGTGTTGTCGAGAATGTAGAGAAAAGGAAACCCTCATGCACTGTTGGGGGAATGCAGGTTGTTGCAGCCACTATGGAAAACAGTACGGAGGTTCCTCACATAGGACTGCCATGTGACCCAGCAATTCCACTTCTGGATATCTATCAAAAATAAAAAATAAAACTAACTCAAAAATACATGCACACTATGTTCATAGCAGCATTATTTAAAACTAGAGGCCCAGTGCACAAAATTCAT
>NW_005268880.1:0-351 GCF_000412655.1 Myotis brandtii | reverse complement strand
CTGCCTCCCCCAGCTATCCTGTTTCATTCCCCAGGCCACTGTCGGAGAGGACTCTTTGACCTGCAGATTGGGTCAGATCATCCCTCCTCTCTGGACAATGGCCTTGGGATCCAGGTCCTTCCTGAGCCGAGCCCTGCCTCTGTGCCCACACCCTGGCTCTTTCCTTTCCCTGTCACTCTGCCTAGTCAAACAGATCTCAGGGCTTTCAGGTGTCTTCCTTGGGCAGTCTCCCTGGCTCCCTGCCTTGTTAACCACACTCACTTTGCCCTTCAAATGCTGTTATAATGGCCAGTTCCTTACCCTGAAGCTCCTGAGGATTGTTACCAGGGCGAGGCTTGGTGGCGAATGCTT
>NW_005268879.1:0-351 GCF_000412655.1 Myotis brandtii | reverse complement strand
TTTTATTTTCCCAAGCACCTTTTGGGTCTTCCATGGACTTCACAGGGCAGACAAAATATATACCCACAAATCTTTTCAGGATAATCCCTTTTCTATCTTTGGCTCTTGTCGAAATAGCTTAGTGACAATGCTCTTAACTCTCCTAGAGACCCACTGACTTGATTGAAAGGGTCTGTCAGGCACACTAAATTCTTAAAAGGACCCTTAGTGTGACTGAGTTCTCTGATATTTTTCTTTCTGGGGTTTTACCAAAACACTGTTTAGTAATGATCTCAGCCTTTTCTCTAGAGCATGTTGCCCTAAGAATGAATTTTAGCATATTTTCCTTCTGGAGACAATGATTTTTTTTTT
>NW_005268878.1:0-351 GCF_000412655.1 Myotis brandtii | reverse complement strand
ATGTAAACTTGATTAACTTAGCTGATCTCATTTTTCACTGATATATAAAATATTTTTACCAAACACATTGTCTTCTGAATATACCATAAAATAAAATCAATAATTTAAACATGTGTCTTTTTACACTGTAGTTTATTATAATTTTTCTGACATGCATAATCCATTTTCAACTTATACTTTTCAAATTGGTTAAGTTTAGTGTATAAATATTGTTATTATTGTTATTATTAAACACTGCTAAATATCACATAATATTAAAGAAAAATATAAGCATAAAGATTTGTAAAAAAAAAACTAAATGATTTTCAATTTAGAAAAAGAATTGTTGCCTTGGCTGGTGTGGCTCAGTTG
>NW_005268877.1:0-351 GCF_000412655.1 Myotis brandtii | reverse complement strand
GGATGTAGGATTATATGTATGTACTTGTGGAGTTGTATTATATTCTGGGACATATCTGGGAATGTTTTTTGATGTTGCTTAAAGGCGATGGCTAACAAGTGTGTGCATGTTTGTTATGTGTTATGACAGCAAATGTAAGTAGTGAAGGAAAGGTACCAGGTATTACTATGAGATTGTGAGACTGAGAATGTTAGTGAAGGTGTATTTGAGTTCTCAGAATGTTCAGCTCATGAAGGTCTGAAAGGCTGGTGGCTGAAGTGCCATATGGTTAGAGACACAGCAGACGAAAATTCAATTCCTTCAGGACATGAAAGTCTTCTAGAGTTTGATGTAAACATGTTATCTGTGTGA
>NW_005268876.1:0-351 GCF_000412655.1 Myotis brandtii | reverse complement strand
TGTCTGTAGTTAAGGCAGGAAGTACAGGTGGAACAGAAGATACTTTTGTGGGGGGGAAAGAGTGACATGTGACACATTTGATTTTGAACATGTTACATTTGAGTTTTCTTCAGTGATCCATGTGGAACTTCCCAGAAGGAAGTGTAAATTTGGGTTTGGAGCTTAAAATAAAGATTGGAACTGGTCATACACATTTGGCAGCATATGGTCCACTCTAGGCCTTCCACTTTGAATACTACTTTCAGTAAAGAAAATATGCCAATTGAATGTGCATTTATTTCTTCCATAAAATAGAGATTATATCTTTTTTTCTTATTCCTTAAGACAGGGGTCCTCAAACTTTTTAAACAG
>NW_005268875.1:0-351 GCF_000412655.1 Myotis brandtii | reverse complement strand
AGTTTCTTTGCCAGTGGTTCAAAAACTCTCCCATGGAAAATGTTGAACATGCACCTTTTCTGAAATAAGCACTGTGATCCCAGGGGTGGGTGACGTTTAGATATGTGTTACCCCAGAAGCCAGAAGATGGAATCCCAATAGAATCTCATAGACTAAATGTTTGAAGTTGTCTAAGAGGTGCAAATGCGGGATTATGGCACTGTTACCAGAAGGAAAAATGGATGCTAACTAGGCTAAAGCAATAGCTATTTCTCATAGTTACTCAGCAAATAATAGCCTGGCAAGAACTAAGAACTTAGGCCATTTAGTTTCCACTCTATGCTTTTTTACACTCTACAACAAATATTGTCA
>NW_005268874.1:0-351 GCF_000412655.1 Myotis brandtii | reverse complement strand
TAAGTCAGTGGAGGCATGTGAGGTCCGAGCATAACCCAGCGGACTTTACTTCCCGAGGGCTCACAGTGAACGACGACAGGATGCAATTGTGGATGGAGGGGCCACAGTTCCTATGGGAAGAGGAGGATAGGTGGCCCGAGTTACTGCCACACGAGCCTAGCAGCGACAACCTAGAAACCAAGAAGGTTGTAATGTATACGAGTAGGCAGCCAGCAAGCGCGTTCGACAAGGTCCTCAACCACTATTCCGAGTGGTCCAAGATGGTAAGAGCGGTAGCATGGTTGGGTAGGTTTGTGGGGTACTACAAGGCCATGAAGGGTAGGGGGACTACTGTAAGAGTGGGGAGTCTGA
>NW_005268873.1:0-351 GCF_000412655.1 Myotis brandtii | reverse complement strand
TTTCTTATTGAAATCACTAGATAAGGAAGTAAACATGGCTCTGATCAAGTCTTATCTCTGTCACTTACAAGTTAATAAATGGTTGATATAAAATTCTTCACTGTTTAGTTGATATAAGATTACCTGTAAGCTACTAAATTTTGGAAATGGAAAAATATCTTAGTCCTTCAAGTTTTGAGGTTGGGACACCTCAAATCTACCTGGGACATTTACAGGTAGGCATAGTAGAGAGGTTGGCATTCTCTAGTCTCTTGTCATGTTTTCTGCTACAGAAAATCCCTTAACTGAGTCCTAAATCCCAACCACCTTTGAGTCTCTCTATTCTTAGGAATTTATTTCTAACTAGAGGCC
>NW_005268872.1:0-351 GCF_000412655.1 Myotis brandtii | reverse complement strand
CCCTGCAGGGAAGCCCTGAGAGAAGAGCAATCCAATGGGAAATGGTCACGTGATGAAAAGCATTTAACCTTTCTTTGATCTCTCTCACCCTCCAATTGAGTGTTCTCTATCTGAATCTAATGGTATTTCTTTAAATGCAGATGCCTAGACCCCAGCCAGGCCCATTGAACTGGCAAACTGAAGCAATCTCCTCCAAAGAAGAGACAGTTGAGTTCAGACTCTATTTCAAACATGCAGCACACAATATACCCTCTCATAAAGAGGACATAGCTTCTGCCAGGATGCTGCTGAATGGCTTAATCTATTTGTCCTTGTCCTTAAGTGTCTGGTTTAGCATCAGAATGAGAAGAA
>NW_005268871.1:0-351 GCF_000412655.1 Myotis brandtii | reverse complement strand
ACTGAGGCACAAGGGTGACTTCATTCATCTCATATTTTCTCTGCACCTTTGCTGGGAACATGACCCACCGCCCACCGTCGGTCCCCTCTGTCCTGCTGGATGCGTGTCCAGTGCTGAAAGGTAAGCCCTGGTCCACCTCTCTCTCTTCCCCTGATGACACCCTTGTCCAACGTATGTTTCCAATGGCCAACGGCCGTTCATGGGCCTTTCTTCCCCCCGCGCCAGTTCAGACCAATGGCACCACAGCGCTATGGCTGGGTTTGCACATTGGGGAGCGAGGAGCGCCCCGGTCAGGAAGTGAGATGGCATCTGGCAGCCAGCGCACAGGCTCAGGCCCCTCTGTCTTCAGAG
>NW_005268870.1:0-351 GCF_000412655.1 Myotis brandtii | reverse complement strand
TAAGTCACATAATTGCAAACACACAGTTTTACAAGAAAGTAAACATCACAGAGTAGCCTCTTTTATCAAGTAAGTGGGAATCAGAACAGTGTTATATATTTTAACAATTACACCTCAGTAAACATTTACAAGAACATGGTATAGATTTAAAGGTAAATGCTAGCTTTGACATTACTGAATTCAACACTGGGGCTTTTAACAGTTGTGAGACTGCAGAAGTCTATGTTAGGTAGTAATGTGTAATTTTGCTTTGGCCTGATTTTTGAAACATGCACTAAGAGTCCAATATGCAAATAGGTACTTGAACATCCATCCAACTTCCCTATTTCAGTGAGTTACATTTTGCCCTCT
>NW_005268869.1:0-351 GCF_000412655.1 Myotis brandtii | reverse complement strand
AAAAAAAATCAATGGAAAAATATCCTTGTATGAGAATTAACAAAACAAACTCCACAACAGCAGTGCCTTGTCTAGAGTGCTCAGTATCTGCCACAGAGACAGCCAGCGCTGTCCACAGAACTTCTGCAGCGATGGAAATGTTTCTGTACCTGCACTGTCCTGAGGTGGCTGCTTGCTGCATGTGGCCACTGAGCACTTGGAATGTGGCTAGTGTGACTGAGGAACTGAATTTTCAGCTGGATTTAGGGCTAATGGGGAGGTATAGCTGGGTCCATGTAAGCCCTAAGAGGTTGTAAACATTTTCTAGATAAAACTGAGGCCTAGTGAGGTTGGGATACAGCCCAGGCCCCT
>NW_005268868.1:0-351 GCF_000412655.1 Myotis brandtii | reverse complement strand
TACCTATAAGCCAGAGTCTCTGCAGTGGACAGCTTATCGTCTAGTCATGAAGATGGATATAAAACCATCCATCATCAGTCAGATTATCATTTGACAAAGCAGAGATGTGACTGGATGTGTTATTGAGGCCTATTACACAAGCCGCAGTATGGCCAGAAGGGTGAGGGGAGTATTGACACGCCATAAACAAATTCACAGGGAAACTAGCACAGTAATTTCAGTTGGGAAATAAAAGCTAGAACTAAGAAAGAAGTAGCAGAGATAGCAGTAATTTATTCTAAATTGGAATCTGATCATATAACTACTTCAGAATCATTTTAATAAAGCTTTTTATGTGAATAATTTTAACCA
>NW_005268867.1:0-351 GCF_000412655.1 Myotis brandtii | reverse complement strand
GGGCGTCCCAGATCCTGCTCCTCTTGCTGGAGGGGGAGGCCGTGTATTTACACAATCGGATTCTCTCCCGAAGAAAATGGAACCCGTTAAACTCCGAGGGCTCCTTGCCGTCAACAACCACTTTCCTTTCCCACCATTTCAAGGAGGCGCATCACCAAAATGTGTCTCCCCTCCCCGCTTCCCCCCTCCCCCCCAGAGGGCACTGGACCCCGGACGTGCCCCAGGGCCTTTGCACGGCTCTGCGCCTGGCGTCTTGCATCAGGGTTTACTCCTTCACTCCCTCCTCCGCGGGCACATGACTCTCTGGGAAGCCCCTGGCCTCCTGGTCCAGAATTCTGCCCCCTCCTCCCT
>NW_005268866.1:0-351 GCF_000412655.1 Myotis brandtii | reverse complement strand
ACCCCTGATTGGCCCCCCCCACTCCGATCAGGGGCAGGGTTGGCCCGCCAACCACCCATGGCCCCTCCCCCAGGTTTCTGGGCCCTGATTGGCTCCCTAACCCCAACTAGGGGCAGGGCCCACTGGCCAATTGCCCACGGCCCCTTCCCCCAGCTGGCCTGGCCCTGAAAGGGCCCCAATCAGGGCAGGCCAGCTGGCCAACCTCTTGCAGTCTCCTCCTCCCAACAGGCCCAGCCCCGTTCCACCGATTAGGGCTGGGCTGGCTGGACCCCACCTGTGCATGAACTCGTGCACTGGGCCTCTAGTTGGTATATAATTGTATGCATGCATATAAGCATAACCAATGGACAT
>NW_005268865.1:0-351 GCF_000412655.1 Myotis brandtii | reverse complement strand
TGTGCTTATGTGTTCAGGTATCTGAGTGTGTGTGAACATGTGTTTGAGTGTGATTGACAGCATGCAATTATGCATAGTGTTTGATGAGTTATGACCTCATGTGTGAGTTCATGAATGTGTGAGAACGGGAATGTGGGTGTGCAAGAGTGAGTGTGCACAAGGCTGATATTCAGCAGGTACACAGAGGCATGCACAGGTGTTGCTGAATGCATGCTTCAAACATGAACACTACTTCTGTAACCGATGGCAAATAGCCACTGCACCAACTCCCCTGCCCCCATGCCCTGTTACCACCCCTGCTGCCCAGCTCAGTTTTCAACACCCTCAAGAAACTAAGGGGCGGTGCCTGTC
>NW_005268864.1:0-351 GCF_000412655.1 Myotis brandtii | reverse complement strand
CCTCTGCCATATCACCTTGTTTTCTTTTCTTCCAGGAACATTTCACTATTTGAAATCATCTCACTTATTTATTAGTTTATGTATATATTGACAGTCTTCAAACACTAGTAATACATCCATGGATTTAAGGGCCTTAACTGTGTTGTTAATACCTGAATCCTCACCACTTAAGCGATGTCCAGCATGCCTAGGGTTTCATGCCTATTTATTGAAGAATGAGCTATAATAGTGGTCTCTTGTTTCTAAAAGTAGACTTTTAAAAAACTGTACCAAATTATGCCATGAAAAAATAGTATAGAATAATTAAGGATATCTGAATTGTTCTATCCAGCTTCAGGTCTATCATAAATA
>NW_005268863.1:0-351 GCF_000412655.1 Myotis brandtii | reverse complement strand
CAACAAAAAGGCAAAGTACATGAAACAATTGTTTGAAGACACTGGATGTCAGACAATGCAGGACAGTCATCTCTGTGAGATGGAAAACCAACGAGGTAAGCCCTCTGGTCGCCCCAGCGTATTGCCTGGAGAGGGTTTCCAGGTTACAGCAGAGGAAGGTGAAACTGCAGTGGAGCCCAGCAGACTCCCAGAGTGTTGGGCGTGAGCAGCATCTAGAATGCAGTGAAGGGAACACTGTCACCCTCAAATAGTAAGCAAAAATATATTTCAACAACAAAGGTATAGAATGGGAGAAAATATTTTTTATATGTTCGTATTGATTTTTAGAGAGAGAGGAAGGGAGAGGAATAG
>NW_005268862.1:0-351 GCF_000412655.1 Myotis brandtii | reverse complement strand
CTCTGACGGAGGGAGGGACCTCCCAGGGGCTGCAGTGCCCCACCAGATGGGCAGGACTGGGGCCTGGCTGACAGACCAGGCCGTCCACCCCTGGCCGTGCACATCAGGGGAGGGGACCCAGCAGTTGGAGCCCACGCCTTGAGTCCAAACCCTGCATTCTTCTCCCACCCACAGCTGCTTGATCCTCAGGCATCTCCAAGGACTGTAATTACTATATTGCGTGACAGGCAGGGATTCCTGGTTCCCTCTGGACCCAGATGACCCCACACCGGGTCCCCGAGAGGAGGCAGGTCTTGCCTGCAGGGGCCTCATCCACTTCCTGTCTGCATCTCTCTGCCTCAGTGGTTCTCT
>NW_005268861.1:0-351 GCF_000412655.1 Myotis brandtii | reverse complement strand
AACACACCTGAGTCCCAGGTCAGAGCCCAGAGAAGGAACCACCTGTCCTGTGATGTGGACAAGACCGCAACCTTCATTGCTAGAGCCACGGAGGCATTGGGGTTTTCCTGCTTCTGCAGCCGAGCCTAACCTGGCAGCTGCCCACCTCCTAGGGCACGCTGTGCCTTTCAATAAAATACCAAAATCAATGCCCGTGAAAAGCACTCGACAAACACGAGCCTGTAAAAAAGAAAGACCAGTGGACACATGAACACACCGCTCGCTACACTGGGTGAGACACGCCCTCGGTTGGAGACAGTTCGCCGGAGAGAGATCAGTGCGGCAGGAGTGACAGTAAGAGGAGGTGCTGGG
>NW_005268860.1:0-351 GCF_000412655.1 Myotis brandtii | reverse complement strand
TGTTTGATGTTGTTTTCATATCTTAGTAACCACTTAGCTTGGTAACATCCTTAACTAATATGTTTCTCCTCAGTACCTGTAGATTATTTCACATTGCCTTCTCTTGGCTAATACTGGTGAGAAGACATCTGAGACCAACCCAAGTGTTTTCCCTTTGCAGGTGACCTCCTCATTCTTCCTCTTGGATTATGAGAATCTTTCTTCACCCCAGCTTCAAACTGTTGACCAACATATATCTCAGCCACTGTCTATTAAATGTTCTTAGACTATAACAAACTCTTTATACAGAGAGTTTCTCATGAATAACATTCAGATAAGCTTTCTTATACTCATTACTAGAGGCCCAATGCA
>NW_005268859.1:0-351 GCF_000412655.1 Myotis brandtii | reverse complement strand
GGCCACGGCCACGGGGATCCCTCTCATCATTTCCTGGGAGAGAAGAGACCGTTGTAAATGAGCACAGTGTGATGGGAGGTGGCAGGGAAGGAAAATGCAGGGGTTGGAAACTAGGAACAGTCTTGCAAAGTTGGCAGAATTGATCCAGATGACTCCCTGCCTGCGCCCCGTATACCCTGCCCCTGCTCCCCCCCCACCCCCCGCTGCATCCAGTCATCCTGATAGTGGGGGACAAGCTGGCTCCAGTCCCTGTTGGGTCTCCCAGCCCTGCCTCAAAGCTCACCCTCTCAGCCTGCCAACACTCCTTTCCCCTGAATTCTTGCTCTGCCTGGTGGGGTATCTGCTAATCCA
>NW_005268858.1:0-351 GCF_000412655.1 Myotis brandtii | reverse complement strand
AATAATGCTGCAGTGAACATAGGGGTGCATATATTATGTCAAATCAGTGTTTCATGCATCTATATTTTTAACATCTAAAAGATATAAATTTCTTCCATTATTGTAAAATGTGTTTTGTCACTATAGGGGTCTGCCTGGGTCCTTGTAATTTACTACTATTCAGAATCAAAAAAAGAACACTTAATGCTGATGTTTAAGTTAAACTGTAAATTGAACCTATGCTGTATTCTCATAGGAATAGAGAGAACACACATTGCTCTCAGTCTAGAATATGTGAACCATTTCCATGAATAAATAAATTCAGTAAAGGATGATGGACATGGATTAGGGAAAATAAAACAAACAAGCAAA
>NW_005268857.1:0-351 GCF_000412655.1 Myotis brandtii | reverse complement strand
TGGATAAAGAGAAGGTTTGCCCTCATTCATGTGAGCGTCTGAATAGAACAAAGAGATGAAGGAAGGGCCACTTCCTCTCTCTCTCCTTGAGCTGGGATGGCCATTTTCTCTCGCTCTTGGCCATTGGAGTTCTGGTTCTCAGGCTTTCTGGCTTGGACTGAATTACACCACCAGCTTTCCTGGGTCTCTGGCTTGCAGGGGGCAGATTGTGGGACATCTTGGCCTCCATAACTGTGTGGCCCAATTCATATCATATAAATGTATGTCTGTATTGGTTCTATTTCTCTGGAGAACCCTGACGAACACGTAAACATTTGTTAAAGCTGTGATATTGAGTTGAAAGATGGGCTT
>NW_005268856.1:0-351 GCF_000412655.1 Myotis brandtii | reverse complement strand
ATAAGAGCTTCAGGGATGAACTTGGTCTAAGGTCCACACTAAGGTTGGATACACAAGACTATAGCATCTCAGGCTCCTCACCTGACTCGGCCTTAGAGGACGGGGTCTGCTTCTCACGCGGAGAGAACAGACTCCCAGCGCGGACCGGTCCCCCCAGGGCAGGGGATCTGGCCGGAGCTGTGAACGAGGTCAGTGCTCCCATCAGGTGCTGCTGTGGGGAGCGGGAAGGACTCCGAACCAGGGACACACGGATGCAGCTGCGTGTCCACGGCAGGCTTCCCACTTTGCAGGGCCACGACCCACACAGCCACGCAGTTTCCTCCAGGAGCTCAGCAGCTCGCGTGCAGGGAG
>NW_005268855.1:0-351 GCF_000412655.1 Myotis brandtii | reverse complement strand
GTCGATTTGCATATTAGGTTTTTATTATATAGGATATGTTTTAATATAAACTGCCTCATATCCTTTGGAG
Organism: Myotis brandtii; assembly: GCF_000412655.1. NCBI lineage: Eukaryota > Metazoa > Chordata > Mammalia > Chiroptera > Vespertilionidae > Myotis > Myotis brandtii. The sequence goes on along the minus strand of NW_005268855.1, from coordinate 281 downwards.
GGAAAGACTTGTGATAGGATTTGGATTTATATTAGGGGATTGTGAGGGGAATTTTAAAGAGCAGGAATCTGTTCTGGGTTGGGCATTGCCAGGATGCAGGGCCAATTGAGCCACTGGACGTTCCGATTGCAGTCAGGAGAAGGAAAAATTAGGTGTTTTTTTGCTACAGAAGCAGTAGAGAGGGAGATATTTGGACATTTAGTGGTGGTACAGTGGCCTTTTGGTCTGTGTTGAGACACCCTATAGAATGGTCTTGTGTTTATCCTTAAATAAACATTTTT
>NW_005268854.1:0-351 GCF_000412655.1 Myotis brandtii | reverse complement strand
CAAAGTTGTCTAAAATGACCATTCTATTGAAAATTATCATTTATCCCAGCCTCTTTTCCCCTATATTCCTTATCCCTCCTGTCTTGCCATACTTTTTAAAATGTAGCATAAAACCTAAATGTATATTAGTTTTGCTTTATTTCCTTTATTGAATGGCAGCATTTCCTTAGCTGGAGTGGAAGCCCACTGAGAGCAGAGGATTGCTTATTCAGTGATGTGCCTCAAGCATCTAGAACTGCCTGGCATAAAACAAGCACTTGAAAAACATTTGGTGAATGCATGAAAGAATTGGAAACATAATATTCAATGAGGCAAGCCCACATGCTAAACTTTAACTGTGAGATTTCTCAT
>NW_005268853.1:0-351 GCF_000412655.1 Myotis brandtii | reverse complement strand
CCTGTTGATGACTCCCCAAAGTGCCTAGCACTGTGCCTGACATATAGTGTACATGCATTCATTCAACCGATGTTCCTGAGCACACGTATGTGTGCTGGAGATGCAAGGAGAGAACACACACACACAGCACTGACCCTTATGGAGCTTACATTTTAGTGGAAGAGGGAGCTGCTAATGAATGTAAAAGCAGCTATGACAAATGCCACCAAGAGAGCTACTTGGTGCTGGCCTGACATCAGGGAATTTGATCTAATCAGGGAGGTGGGGGAGTTCACTTGAGTTGAGATCCGAATGCGTCCGTGTTAACTAGAGGAGGAGGAGGAGGAGGAAGAGCAGAGGTGGAGGAACAGC
>NW_005268852.1:0-351 GCF_000412655.1 Myotis brandtii | reverse complement strand
ATCAGAGCTTAGGATAATGGCATCCTGTAGCTTCTGATGTAGTAACCAGGCCAACCTTGGAAAGGCTGAGTTAATATGTACCACGGCCCTGTATTGTCAATCAATTACTTAAAGAGAGTTGATGGGCTTCCAGGAGCTGAGGGAAATGAGGAAGATCAAGCAGCTGTGGGGAATATGTCTCTTCTCTGATTTAAGGAAATTAGATTGAATGTTAGCAAGTGACATTCTCTAGTAAACAAAGTGGACTGTCGAGTTGTGTTTTCTTAATCTCACTTGAGTCAATTTCCTAGTTTTGTTTTTAATTTTTGAAGGAAGGTTTTTCGTTTCTAAGATTTAAAACATTTTTAAATA
>NW_005268851.1:0-351 GCF_000412655.1 Myotis brandtii | reverse complement strand
TGTCTCGGTCTCAAAATCCTTTTATATTACTAAAAATTATTGTATGAGTTTGGATGAATATAAAAAGCTTTTTTATAGTAATTATTCTGATCAATATTTACTTGTTGTAGCTGAGAATTATTTTAGAGGCACACATTCCATTGGCTGTTAGAATGATGACATCATGACATGTCATGTTGCCATTGTGCCTCTCCTGTGCCCTCAGGAGGGCGGGGGAGGGAACAAAGCAAGTTGCATCTTATTTATTATTATGAAAATAGTTTTGAGCCTAGAAAGGTCTCAGAAGCCCTCAGAGGTTCCTAAACCACATTTTAAGAACTTCTGTTCCAAGAAATTTCCCCCTGAAATCTA
>NW_005268850.1:0-351 GCF_000412655.1 Myotis brandtii | reverse complement strand
ATTAAGTAACATATACCCGGGGGAAGCATGTTAGACTATGTAACACCAGATGACAATGAGGCCATGAAGAAAAATAAAGAGAAAGAGGTAGGTTGTGAAGAAATGAGGAAAGCATGACTTCTATTTTACAGATGATCAGAGAAGGCCTCACTGAGGAAACTATATTTGAGCAGAGAATCTCTGGCAAGAGCAGAAAGCAAGAGCAAGCAAGACGCAGAACACAGAGCACGTGCCAAGGCCCTGAGGCAGGAGAATGTTTGGTGTCTGAGGACAGTGAGCAGGAATCAGTGTGGCTGGAACCGAAGGATGGAGAGGAGCAATCGGTGAGACGGCCAGAGAGGTGGCAGGAGC
>NW_005268849.1:0-351 GCF_000412655.1 Myotis brandtii | reverse complement strand
GAGCAGTCCTTGGGCCACTCTCAAGCTCTGCCTTGAGCCCCGAGCCAGATCGTAGGACACAGTGATTAGTAGGAATTTCCCCTCTAGATGGGTCTACGTAAGCCATAGGGGAAACTGATGGGATAAAAATCCCACCATCTCTGGCTGTGCTCAGGCCTCAGAATCTCCTCTCCCCCAACAGATAGCAGAGACAGCAACACAATAGTGAATTCCCCGAAAAGATTGAGTTTCCTACTTCTTGTCGTCGTCAATGGTTTCTTGAAGGTTACCACCAAAGTCATTGCCGAGTCCACAGAAAAAGTGGCACATTGGCTGTGAATTGATTACTGATATAATTTCCATCCCCCTCTT
>NW_005268848.1:0-351 GCF_000412655.1 Myotis brandtii | reverse complement strand
GGAGCAGTGAAAAAGGCCACTACCCCAGTAAGTCAGTATAAATGTAGACAGAGTGCACAACTTTGCTTTGCTCTCAACTACACAGAGAGTAAGCTCTCAACAGGGAATAAAGATGAAGTTCATGATGAGAAGTGCCCATTACCTGGTTTTATCAAAGGAATGTTTTAAAAATTAGGGAGTATTACACAGAATCTGTGCCATTTTCCTTAAAAGAGTGATTTATGGTCCTAGAGGTAGAGTTCGTGTAGGAACTCTAATAAAAAATGATACTACAACTCTAACCCTTTCCCCTATCTCCCACTTACTTTTTTTTTCTCTTTCTCTATTGGTACATACCAGCGATTTTCAACT
>NW_005268847.1:0-351 GCF_000412655.1 Myotis brandtii | reverse complement strand
CCCTCCATCTCACTCAGCCACAATCCCTGCTGGTTATTACAAGCAGAAGTTATGACGACTTCTCTTCCTGGCACTGGAACCTTGGAGACTGGAATTCCTTGACCCTCAGGGGGGACCTCCACAGCCAAAATGTTGCTCTTGATTTTTATCCACCACACGTAGGTGTGGGATCAGCCCATTCAGTGTCTTTGCCCCTCCTACCAGTCTCAGCGTGGCTTCTTCTTTACATCCTTAGTTGTAGAACTTCTGTTCAGCTAGATTTCAGGTGGTGCTGAATGATAGTGGTTCTGTAGTTTATTGGAAATTTTTATGTGGTTGTGGAAGGATGCAGGTACCACATTTACCTACACT
>NW_005268846.1:0-351 GCF_000412655.1 Myotis brandtii | reverse complement strand
TTAGCATATTACCCTTTTATTAGTATAGATTGCAACCTGGAATCTCTAAATATAAAATTGGCACTAGTTTACACTTTGTTTTCATCTTAAAGTTTTAGGTAACTGTGACATTTGTGTCAAAAGAACAGCAAAACTGTTAACCAATAATTATAACTAACATGAGCTTCCACAAAAGTTGCTTGGAAAGTGAAAGTTATGTGTGTGTTAAGGAATTCTTTTTGATTTTGGCTTTTGCTGGTTTATCTGACCCAAGAAAAAGAAGACATATTTCATTCCTTACCTATTATGTATGCAAAAAACGGACAAGACAATAAAGGCAATATAGAAACAAAGATTAAGAATTCAGATAAT
>NW_005268845.1:0-351 GCF_000412655.1 Myotis brandtii | reverse complement strand
TGTCATAGGTTCGCCATCACTGATCTATAGGGTGGATAAAGGTTTCAGCTTTCTTCACTTTGGCCATGGCAGGAAGAGTATCTCAGTAATGCACCTTTGTTGCTGATGCTCACCTGGTGGATGTCAGAAACTTACATGGGCTCAGCCCTGGAGTGGCCACCTCCACCCTGCCAGTGTTGGAGGCAGGAGGCCCCTTCATTGCTGAAGCTCACCTGGCATCTGGTGGGGAGAATCCCAAGAGTTTCATCCTACAGGGGCCATTTCCATCGCTGCTGGCGCTAGTGATGGGGAGGGGAGGTCTGCTGTTTCCTTGCTGGAGTGGGTCAGGGGAAGTTAGAAGACCCCTGTCCA
>NW_005268844.1:0-351 GCF_000412655.1 Myotis brandtii | reverse complement strand
ATGATGTTATAAATATCCAAACGGCCCTTGGCAGAGAGAAGGTTCCCCATCCCGTATGATCTCAGCTCTTTGTACACTCTGATGAAACAAAGGCCAGTGGGAGATGGCCAGGTCCTGGGACAGGGCGCGGGCCCTGCCTTCCTGGGCTGTCAGCTCTTCAGGGGCATCTATACTGGCTGCCTCCTCCAGGAAGTCCCCCACTGGCCTCCAGGAGGATGTGACTCCATTTACACGGCTCACCCTTGTGAGGCTAATTTTGTGCTTAGTTCATCTCCTTTTCTGCTGGGCTTAAAAGCTCTTCATTCTATACCACGCCAACATCTTCCTATGCCTTTCAAATGGATGGATGGA
>NW_005268843.1:0-351 GCF_000412655.1 Myotis brandtii | reverse complement strand
TTCTTTTCCTCACTCCTACACAAGCCTGCTATGTCTCAAAAAGATAGCATCTATATTACCAACTGCTATTTTCACAAACATCAATAAATGCTCCTCCTACGACACCATAAACTCTAACCCACATAACAACCAGCCCCTCATCTCCATTCCATTCAAAGCAAAAGGGAAGCTCCCCATCAAAAAAGTACAGTCCCGCAGATTTATGGGAGCTGATTTAAATCTGTGAGCAGGAATGCTGTCTGGTCAAAGGAGAGAGGAGGATATGGAACAAAAGGCTGCATTCAAAGGGAGGTGGAGGCAAAAACACACCAAGATTCCTTTCTGGAAGGCAGGAATTTTCCCCCCAAGGAA
>NW_005268842.1:0-351 GCF_000412655.1 Myotis brandtii | reverse complement strand
GCCCCTAGAACCATAAGAAATGAAAAAAATTCACTGTGAATAGCCCATTCTCGAATTGCCCCCCTGTGGGGCGTGTGCCCACGCTGGGAAGCACTGCTGTAGAGCCTCCCAGATCCGCAGCCCCTAGGCCTGGCTGCTCAGGCCCCGCTGAGGGCCGGGCGCACTCCCTGCAGGATCATTCACCAGGACGGCTACTCGCCGGAGGAATGCCTGGAGTACAAGTCCGTCATCTACGGCAACGTGCTGCAGTCCATCCTGGCCATCGTCCGCGCCATGTCCACCTTGGGCATCGACTATGCCCAGCTGAGCTGTGCGGTACGTGCCCGACGGGATGGGGGTAAGCCTGGAGGG
>NW_005268841.1:0-351 GCF_000412655.1 Myotis brandtii | reverse complement strand
GGGCAATTTAGTTAAAGGTTACTGGGCATGTTGAGTAGGAACTATGTCTTTGAATGAACTCATGGGAAATTTACAAAAGAAACAAAGAAGTCAATTGTTGAATCTGGTCCCTCTCTTTTTGTTAAAGACATTAGAACCTTTATCTTAATAAAGAAAACCATTAAAGGGTGAGAAAGGTAAATAGGACCACATATTAGAGCATGTCAGGCTGATGGGAAATTAAAAATTACAGAATAGTCTGTCTCTGAGGCACAAAGGATGTGGTAAGTCACCAGGGAAACAACATGGGATCTGGAGTTTCAGTGTGGCTATGGGCCCTGGGTTTAAGAAGGTGGCTGTAAGTTTATTCAC
>NW_005268840.1:0-351 GCF_000412655.1 Myotis brandtii | reverse complement strand
TTCTCTTTCTTTTTTATTTATTTATCTTTAAAATCTCATCCATGGTAAGGCCAACTTCCTCCACAATATCTCATTTTTTAATAATGGATAATTGATGCCTCTTAATTTTTATGTAAAGTCCAGGCAAACACTATTTGAAACTAGTCTCTCCCTCCCTCCCAACCAGATAGTTTCCCCTACACCCCTTCTGTAAGGAAATTCCTGAGCTGCCACTGCTTCTCTCATCTGTGGAAATACAGCTTGCAGGAGAGATCTAACTTTGATTACTATTGTTTAAGACACTGTAATCTGATTTGTTGTTGCTATTAATCTTCACTGGATGATATTTTTCCATTGATTTTTAGAGAGAGT
>NW_005268839.1:0-351 GCF_000412655.1 Myotis brandtii | reverse complement strand
CGCCCAACCACTGAGCCAAGCCAGGCAATCTGTGACTCTTGACAGACTTGGGATCAATCTTGATTCCACTAAAAAGCTTCAGACTTTGATTTCTGGTTATTTTGACTACAGAATGAGGATGGTAACATATGCTATACAGGGTAGTTCCTAGATTAGAAGGGGTGGAACCAGCTCTTGTTCCATGATAGGTACTGATGTTTGGGGGTATCAGTTTCTTCATCTGTAAAATGAGCATCCTAGGCTAGATGGTCTCTCACATCTCCACCAGCTCCTATAAAATCTACTCATGAAATGAATCCCCTTTACCCCTTTCCTCTACGGCAGTGGTTGGCAAACTGCGGCTCACGAGCC
>NW_005268838.1:0-351 GCF_000412655.1 Myotis brandtii | reverse complement strand
CCTACGGACAGAAAACAGACGAGTGGGAAATATTATGCTCAATTTCTCTATCAATGAGGATGCCGGTTACTAGGTAAGGTTGACGACAGAACATGTGTAAAACACAATACATATTCTTTAGTGAAAAAAGTGAAGGACATTGACAGACTATGCTTTGTGTGCTAGAAATAGAGTGATTAATTTCTAACAGCGGAGGAATCCAATAAAAAAATAAAACTATGCCCTGAAAATTAGGGACCTCGCCTCCTAGGGATGGTCGCTGCTCTGTACCTGATCCTGGGAGGAAAGTTCCCCAAGTGACACCAGGTCAGTTCTGACCTTGAACAGCCAGGGAGACGGGCCCAGACTCCC
>NW_005268837.1:0-351 GCF_000412655.1 Myotis brandtii | reverse complement strand
ACAAACACGTGAAGACATGGCCAACTCTGAACCAGGAAGCGGGCCCTCACCAGACACCACATCTCCTGGTGCCTGGATCTTGGACTTCCAGCCTCCGGAACTGGAAACAGTTTCTGTTGTTTGTGAGCCACCCAGTCTGCGGTATTCTGTTATGGCCACCCAAGGGGCTAAGGCCCCCCACCCTCCACACTCAGTGGCTTGGAACCACAAGCAGTGACCTCTCACTCGCCGGTCTCTGGCCGAGCCAGGGCCCTGCTGAGTGGCTGCCGGGCGTTGGGCTTTGTCAGGCTCTAGTTGGGTTCAAATCTGCTCCATGTGTCTCCTCACTTTGTGGCCAGCAGCTACCAGAGT
>NW_005268836.1:0-351 GCF_000412655.1 Myotis brandtii | reverse complement strand
TTTTTTTTCAAATGATAAAGTAGATATAAATGAAAGCTTAAGCTGAACTGGAATTTTTCTTCCCACATGTGGTCTTTCTCCAAGGCTTAGATTTCTCACGGAATGGCAGTTGGCTTCTGAGTGAGAACCTCTCAAAAGCAAGCTTTCTAAGAAAACACAGAAGAAGTTGTCTAGACTTTTATGACCTAGCTTTGGAAGTCACATGGTGTCACTTCTATCATCCTTAATTAATTAAAGCCATTGCAAGCCCACCCAGATTCAAGAAGAGAGGACACAGACCCCATATATCTATGGAAGGAAGGTCAGTTTGTCAAATTGCCGATTTGTGGCCATTGTTCATAAAGCACCACA
>NW_005268835.1:0-351 GCF_000412655.1 Myotis brandtii | reverse complement strand
TTGTCTATTATTAGATAGGATTAAGGACATTTTACTCGGCCTTTGCATCTTGGAATTTAGCCTGCCTAGAACATTCTTCTCCCAGATATTGGCATGTTTCACCTTCCTTCTCAGGAAGACCTGCTGTGGCCACTCATCTATAAATGCCATGCAGCCACTCTAATACTTCATCTACCTCTGCCTTGTCTTACATGTCTTGTTAACACTCATCCCTATCTAACATGGATATATTTTACTTATTTTGCTCTGCACACGCTCTATGGTCCTCAGCTAGAATGTAAGCTAGAGAGGGGGTGGTAAAGATTCTGGCACTCTGAAGGTACTTAATAAGTATTGAATGCAGAAAAAAAT
>NW_005268834.1:0-351 GCF_000412655.1 Myotis brandtii | reverse complement strand
TCCGGGAGCCGGGCTGTGTGGGCGGGCGAGGTGTGGGCACCTTCAGGGACCTGCTGGTAATTGGTTCCCCCCCACCCCCCGCCCACACCTTCCTCAGGGGACAGTTCAAGGTCACGGTCGTGTCGGTCCATGTGGATCTGAATTTACGGGTTTTCTGCGAATCCCAGGTTCCGCTAGGAAACTTATCTTCAGGCCCCGGCCGGTGTTGCTCAGTGGGCAGAGCGCTGTCCTGCGGACTGAATAAAGTAAAAACAAGCAAACAAATAAATATAAATAAGTCAATATAAATAAAGACAAACAAAATAAAAATAAATAAAAAGTAAATATAAATAAACATAAATAAAATATAAA
>NW_005268833.1:0-351 GCF_000412655.1 Myotis brandtii | reverse complement strand
AAGGTTGAATTGAAGCTTTCCTTGCATCATCTGAATCCTGAAGACGACAGAGTGAGCCTAAAAATAGAGCTGTGGAATTTTTGCCCAAGCTTCAAATGATTTGCAAAGCAATTTCCTTTTCCCATATGAAGAAAGAGAAGACACTGGCATCTATTTAAATTCCGAAGTCTGAAATTACTGTACATTTTAAATTGCTTTCAGAGTATACACATAAAGCAGACCATTTTCACCCAAAACAGGATGTTTTGCTTTATATCAACTTCTGTGATATAAAAATACATGTTAGAGAAGCATGTTGTCTGCCTTATTAAATGTTCCTTGAAAAAAAAGTTTAATGGTTTAATGTCTCCT
>NW_005268832.1:0-351 GCF_000412655.1 Myotis brandtii | reverse complement strand
AAACTTTAGACTTACAATAAGTCCAATCACTTTCAGTTTTCCAAAATGTGATAAAGGTGTTGGGATGTAACTCGTGCATTCTTTGTAAGCTGAATAGTTTCTCATACCCACAATTCTTTCAGGATCTCAGAAGTTCTGTGCTTAAAATCAGCCGTTTTCTTGAGAAAGAACTGAGTGAAGAGGATGTGGAAGCTATTGTGAAACAGTCTACATTTCAGAACATGAAGTCTGATCCCAGAGCAAATTATGATGAGATTCTAAAATATGAATTTGGGAAAAAAACAGATGAGGGACATTTTCTTCGCAAAGGTGATGCTCAGGGGTTTTTAGAAGCAAAAGTGTTGAGAGTTC
>NW_005268831.1:0-351 GCF_000412655.1 Myotis brandtii | reverse complement strand
TGCATTTGCTGGGCATTGGGAAACTTGTTACAGCCTTTCTCTCTGTGTGGCTCTTAGACTAAAGGCTGGCATGCATTCAGTGCCTGTATGAACTTTTCCTGCGTTCCCACTCTTCAAATTCTCTCTTTGCCTGACCATTCTTAATTACTCTTATTACTTCTATTATTATTTGTTTATAAACGCCCTTAAATTCTCTTTGGAATGTGAAGGTTAAAAATTAATAAATAAAAGCTAGTGTGCCTATTGGATAACTGTCTTTAATTTTGTTTAGCTCTTTCAGAATATAATATGTTTAACATATATTCTTCTAATGTTATGGATTTAAGAAAAACTAAGCACTTTTGATTAAAA
>NW_005268830.1:0-351 GCF_000412655.1 Myotis brandtii | reverse complement strand
GCCAATGTTACCCTGTTACCAAAATCAAATAATTTTTTATAAGATGAGAAAATGAATATAAATGCAAAAGCCTTAACAGTATATTAGCAAACCAAACCCAGCGATGCATAAAAAGGACACTATATCTTAAAATTTGAAGTTTTCTCAGGGAAACAAAGGTGCTTTAAATTTTTTTTTAATGAATCTGCGTAATTTATCATATTCAGAGAAGAAAAAAATCATGCTCATCCGAATGCATGCATGAAGAGCACTGAACAAAATTCCACACCTGTTCATCATAAACACTCCTAGAAAGCAGGAATAGAAGGGCACTCGATAAAGAACACCTACCCATTACAGCCGGCATCACAC
>NW_005268829.1:0-351 GCF_000412655.1 Myotis brandtii | reverse complement strand
ACCTTAGAAACAGGGGGGAACTGGGACCAGAGGCTTGGAAGATTCTCCCCTTGGCCCTCAGAAAAAAACAGCTGTCCGACATCTTGATCTTGGACTTCCAGCTTCCAGAACTGAGACCATAAATGTATGTTGCTTGTGTCACCCAGTTTGTGGTACTGTGTTATGGCAGCCCCAGGAAATGCACACACAAGGGCACAGAGCAGGTCAGTGGTGAGGGTGGGTGTGTATCCCGGCCATGCTGTCTGTGACCCAGCGCAGGCTGCACAGGGCCTTTCTCCACGGAGAAGTTCACAGCACCTAGGCTGCACAGGGGGCTTCGACTCTTTTGTAGTTGCTATGTTGGGGTAATTG
>NW_005268828.1:0-351 GCF_000412655.1 Myotis brandtii | reverse complement strand
GTGATTATTTCATAAATATTCAAAAATGCTTTCAAAGAGGGAATGTTCAATGTGTTTAAAGCAGATGAGGAGTAAAAGATTAATGACTGGGAAATAATCTTGGTGTTTTGGAAATATCCTTAAATCTATGACCTAAAATTGCCTTTTATCATACATTTTTCATCATAATTATAGGATAAGCTGATACAACAGTTTTATTTCTGTAGAATGATAATGAAGTAGATCATTTTGCTTAAACATTTTTCAATTATTCCAAAGGTATTTCTCTTAATTAGTTAATAGCAGTCATTCATTTGAAAATTTTATTTCATCAATATTCCTATCAGATACTGCTTATTAGTCATTAACTTT
>NW_005268827.1:0-351 GCF_000412655.1 Myotis brandtii | reverse complement strand
AGTCAGGGCCTGGTGAGAGAATCTTGAGGTGCTTGAGGTAGGAAATGCTATGAGGCCAGGAGAGGTAGGATGGCGCTCTCAGCCTCCGTTCAGACCGTGGGCCCGAGACGCTGCTGCACCTGGGCGCGTCCGTGGAGGATACCACTTCCCTCCGGTGCAGTGGCTTCGAGCCCGCGTGTCTGTCGCATGCGGTTGCTTAGCTCTCCCTGTCCTTGGACGAAGGTCAGCCGAGTAGTAGCGGTTGGCTCCCTGCCCCATGGCTGGAGCTGAGGTGCTCCTCTAGGAAGACAGTGCAGCTTTCCTGGAAGAAGTTGCAGGCACGTTCGGGGAAGAGAAGTGAACCAAATGTCA
>NW_005268826.1:0-351 GCF_000412655.1 Myotis brandtii | reverse complement strand
TCCTGGTTCATTGGTCGACGCTCAACCACGAAGCCATGCCGGCTGGGCTAGAATGCTTCTAAACAATGGTGACTGTCAGAGAATGATCTGAGACCTAGTCCTCAGGGTGGTCTTTCTCTTCACTGTGGGCAACTCCAGGCACTAAGTCTGGTCATTGGAAATGTCCTAGTGGCCATAGGTACAGTGGCAACTTGCTCCATAGCAGAAGAGAGGTGATTACTGCTGCTATTGGCCAATTGTGCCCTAGATTCCATTTGAATCCATTACCAGGGGCCTTTGCATTTTGGACCTTATCTGACTGTGTAATAACATCAATTGTCTCCTGAAGATATTTGACAATTTCTGGTAGAA
>NW_005268825.1:0-351 GCF_000412655.1 Myotis brandtii | reverse complement strand
AACATCTTTAACACAAATATTTACTCATATCTCTGGTTATCTCTTAAAGTGAAGTTCTTGAACTAGAATGATTATATCAATGATAATAAATATTTTAAAGTTTTTTTCCATATTGCCAAATTGTACCCCTGAAATGTTGCATTAGTTCTTCCACAAGCATTTTCTACATATTATAACATTGTCTCTTCTTTTCCCATATTCATATCTTGATAGATCAGATATACTTTCTTTGTCTTCCTGATGGCTAGAAAGTCCAGAGCAATGTTGTTTGGCTTGTTTATCTAAGCAAAAATACATTTTATTATTATTGTTTCTTTTTTAGAGAGAGAGGAAGGGAGAGGGAAAGAGAGA
>NW_005268824.1:0-351 GCF_000412655.1 Myotis brandtii | reverse complement strand
GAAGTGGGAACACATATCACACATGCTTTGCTGATTAGAGTGTCGCAAAGGGAGCCTGTCACCCACAGCCCCGGAGTCGGGGGCCTCATGGGATCCGAGTCTCAGTCCCCATGGCACAACCACGCCCTGACTCCAACAACCTAATTCGTTTTCCCATTTGTGGGTGTCATTTACCCAGGACCACAGAGGCTAACACTTGTGGGTCCGGCTTCTTTTGCTCAGTATATACTTTGGGATTTTTTTCTGTGTCATTTCCTGTAGCATTCACTGATTCACACTCTCTTTCTCCAAACACATCCCTATGTTTCTATTGTAGACTTTTAAAAAAATATATTTTTATTGATTTCAGAG
>NW_005268823.1:0-351 GCF_000412655.1 Myotis brandtii | reverse complement strand
CACTGAGCCAAACCGGCTAGGGCAGCAGGCTAATTTTAAAGGTAATAATTTCGTATGGCCTGCAAATGATGTTATAAATGTCCACGTGGCCCATGGCAGACAAAAGGTTCCTCACTCCTGCCCTACAAGATCTTTCTGGTCATACTTCCTCAGCGCAGTACTCTGTCAGACAGGAGTCCTGCTATGGCTCTGCAAAATTCATCAGAAAAAGCAGCTGTTGCAGATACTCTAAAGAAACTGCCTGCCCGGCCAGTGTGGCTCGGTGTTGAAACGTTGGCCTATGAACCAGGGGGTCACTGTTCAATTCCCAGTCAAGTCACATGCCAGGTTTGTGGGCTCGATCCCCAATAG
>NW_005268822.1:0-351 GCF_000412655.1 Myotis brandtii | reverse complement strand
CTAGGCTTTAAAGACTCAGAAGTGTCCCTGAAGTACCAGCCGAGCAATCGGGCTCCCTTACCTGTAGCCGAGCTGCCGGCAGGTCACAGCCGCGTCCCGATCAGTCCAGCCGTCGTCACAGATGGTTCCCCACTGGCCCCGGAGGAAAACCTCCACGCGCCCCTCTCTCTCATTTTCTCCGTCCACCAGTCTGATGGGGAAACCTAGGGCATGATCCGAAAGTATGAGGAAACCAAACACGCAAGTGGAACAGACGCAGGAGACTTCCCCAAACATAACTTGTTCTCTCTCTCTTTTTTTTAAATGTATTTCTGTATTGGTTTCAGAGAGGAAGAGAGAAGGAGAGAGAGA
>NW_005268821.1:0-351 GCF_000412655.1 Myotis brandtii | reverse complement strand
AGCCAAGGATAATCAGTTGCATTTTCTGATAAAATTATATGTGCTTATAGGTAGGTACAAGAGCTCAGTAACATGAATGGAAATACTGTATGTGAGGATCTACATTAGACATCTAAGTCATCATCCTAAATAATGCTTTCATGCAGTTAAGAACATCAGTTACTAAAGATTAGAACATTTATGCCAGGCCAGGGCACAATGCCATGTGCAATTTGAAGAAAATGGTTTACTGCAGTCACAACATCTGCCTCATTTTAAGCCACAAGATTCTTGGGTGTATTGTACTAGTTACATTTTTTCCCAAGATACATTAAAATAAATACACAATTATTTTTTATAGGAGTTTCTTTC
>NW_005268820.1:0-351 GCF_000412655.1 Myotis brandtii | reverse complement strand
GGGGTGGGGCAGGGGTTGGGAGGAGAGGGGAGTGGGGGGGATTGGGGGGCATCTGTAATATTGTCAACAATTAAAAAAATAAAAATAAGAAAACATTTCTGTGACTCATGACGTGACCCCATTCCCTCACTCCTTCCACAATTTCTGAGGCTAATCCTCTGTTTCTTTGCTCCACAGCATGAATCCCAGGGTGGCGACCTTGCTGTTCACACCAGAGTTTTGTGGAAGTCGTTGTCTCCTGGAACACTCGCACTGCCATGGCCCTAAGGGATCATCTGGAACAGCGGGTGACTCAGCCTTTTTCCACCCCACACTGCGAAGAGCTGAGACCACTCCTGGCAGCAGCAGGAG
>NW_005268819.1:0-351 GCF_000412655.1 Myotis brandtii | reverse complement strand
CTCAGAAGCAGCTAGCAGAGGTCAGCACTGAAGTTCTCCTTCTTGTAGAAACAACAAAACAGATGACTGAACACTACTAATACGAGGCCAGTCCTGGAGACACCTTGTGTTGGAAATCCCAATAGTAGTTTTGCATGCAATAGAAACCTTGGTGATTTTTATGCTGAGAATCTTTTCTTATGAATTAAATAAACATGTAATACTAAACTGATTAATTTCTGTGTTTAAGTGTGCATTTTTGTCATCTTACGTAGAGAACATTCTTAATTACTACTTTACTTACAGCATTTTTATTTCAGTTTTTATAAAATGTCTTGCTGAGCAGTTGTACATTTTCTAAATAGTGAAATG
>NW_005268818.1:0-351 GCF_000412655.1 Myotis brandtii | reverse complement strand
ATCTGTTTTTACTTATAGCTTTGCCATGAGAAATTTCCTATAGCATTAAATATTTGTGTTTTTAATGACATAATTAATATTTTTGCAAAAAAAAATTTGTCCACATTTCTAATTATTTCCTTAGGATAAATATGTTAAGTGACATTACTGAATCAAAAGCTATAAACATTTTCAAAGTTTCTGATGCACATTGCCCAATATTTTGCCACAAATATTGTATGGTGCCAATTTCCTTGTACCCCAAGCAGGACTAGGTATAGCTTTGTAGTCTCAGAGAGTCTGATATGCAAAAACTGCAATTTTTTGTTTCAGTGTGCAGACATTTGATTACTCATGACATTAAAGGTATTT
>NW_005268817.1:0-351 GCF_000412655.1 Myotis brandtii | reverse complement strand
CAGATGTGAGTTTGAGATCCACCAGTTGTGTCACCTCAGTCCAATCACTCACACTGTCTGGCATCAGTTTTCTCTGTGGATAGTATTGGATCTGTCTACTTTTTAGAGTGGTTGTATTCTGATAACCAGTCATAATAAGAAGCATGGACACACTCTGAAAACTATAAAGCACCATGCAAACATACCTTTTATTCTGCTCCTCTATGTTTAAGTAGGTTTATACAGATCTGTACATTTGTTATCACTCCTTGGTAATAAACTTTCAGAGTCAAAGAATCGTATACATTACAGTGCTCTTTGCAGCTAAGCATTTAGTAAAAGTGTTTTGGTTGGTTTATTTGTTTTCATGAT
>NW_005268816.1:0-351 GCF_000412655.1 Myotis brandtii | reverse complement strand
AACTTATTTACTCACTTCAAAAACATAAATGGGCTCTCTTCTATGAGTTTCTTCAGATGCAGTGCTTTAATATCTAATTTACAGCCAAGAAAAAGAAAGTAAAGTGGCATTTACTTGGAAAGGTTATCCACGTTCCTTCTCTGAATGCTGGCTTTCAGCAGATACTTAGTGTTCCCAGGCCATCTCAGTATAATGCAAGGGTCTGCTTGTCCATGTTCTGACTATTTTACGCTCCTCAAAACAAACTATTATTAGTGATACCGTTGTAATAACCAGGTGATTAATAACTGGAGAGAAGCAAAGGGAAGCTGCCATTTAGATGCATGCCCAGTAAGGTCTGGGTGACGTGGG
>NW_005268815.1:0-351 GCF_000412655.1 Myotis brandtii | reverse complement strand
TCCCAGGGACACGAAATAACTATAACTAATAGCTATGATTTATCACGAACCTACCATGTGCAGACTCCATGCAAGGTGTACATCACACCAAGCAAAGAAAGTCTTGGCCACCAGGATCTAGTTCTACCCGCGAGTTAGCCTTCAGCCCTCTTTGCCAAGGACACCAGTGCTTCCACATTTATTTAGATTCCATTACAACACTAATGGAAACTGTCACTCAGAATCCACCTGTCCAGAGATAAAGACAGTTTTCCGTCCTCTGGTTTAGTCTACGCTTGGCCAAGGTTAAGGATAATCATAAATACTAGTAATAATTAGTAACTTACTAGGGTGATAATTAAGTAATAACTT
>NW_005268814.1:0-351 GCF_000412655.1 Myotis brandtii | reverse complement strand
TTAATTCTAGATTGATATAGAATTCAATCATACAGTGATATTTAACATATAATACTATGATGTACATATCAAAAATGGACTCTACTTATGCTCATGGACTTGATTATTCCTCTCTCTCCTGAAAAGAGTTGCAAGAGGGTTTCCTCCTGTTATTGATACACTTCTCAAAAAATTAAATATATAAAAATAGAAAGTTACATAAGGCAGCAGAGCATCATTATAGAGAACATGGGCTCTGTCTGGGGTCAGATTGGCTTGAATTTGAATCCCAGTCTCATAATTTACTAGTTTCATGGTCTTGAGGGGAAGTTACGTAACCTCTTTAAGGATTCCTCATGTGTAAAATAAAGC
>NW_005268813.1:0-351 GCF_000412655.1 Myotis brandtii | reverse complement strand
TGCATGTGAGGACCAAAGGGCCAGGGATACTGAAGAAGGAAGCATTCCAAGAAGAAAGACTGACCAAGGGAGTGAGCCTAGAGAAAAAGAGCTGTGGGGAGTGGGGCCCAGGAGAGATGGGAAGGCCCAGGAAAAACTTGCACTTCTGACATGTCCACATTGCTGTCCCTGGCTCTGGGCACAAAACATGAGGCAACGGAAAGAAACCAGGTGGCTTAGGGGTTCCCTAGAAGGGTATTTTGACAGGGATGACTCAAGGGTTAAGCAGGAGCCAGGTTTATACCTAAAAGTTCTATTTCAGGGACTTCATGCCACAACTGCAAAGCAGAACCCCTGACCCTCAGCCTAAAC
>NW_005268812.1:0-351 GCF_000412655.1 Myotis brandtii | reverse complement strand
CCGCACGCTGGCCACAGAAGACTTAAATAAAACGAATGCCGAATGGTTCAGGGCCAAGACCTCGGTGGCTCCCCTGGGCATTCTTGTGCACCTGCCTTCCGTGAGCTGCGTAACTGCAATCATGGACAATGCAGTCGCAATAAAAGAATCCAACTATCTGGTGCGCCGAATCTCGCGTGACTGTTCCTTCGAGTCTCGTCGCTTAGGGACAAAACAGCATCTGATTACAAACTCCGGAGAAAACTCGGTCCAGCCACCCATGCGGACTGTCAGGGTCACTCTGTCCCGGCTTCCCGATATCTCTGTTTGCACTGACTCGACAGCGAAAAACGCTCCAACCTCGGCCGCGGA
>NW_005268811.1:0-351 GCF_000412655.1 Myotis brandtii | reverse complement strand
CCTGTGTCTAAGCTCTCATCACAGCCTTGCAGGGTCAGGGGTAAGTAGATCATTAAGACTTAAGCCAACAGCTTTGCTTTCCTGTGCCTGGCCCCACCCCCTCTCCATCTTGGGTTTCAAACAAGGAAAATCCTGTCTTGGCACGTAAGTCTTAAAACGGCTATTGAAGGGTCCTATTTCCCCTCATCCATGCAGAATCCTGGGGCTGGTCCCCCTGCAGACCTGCACTCTCTGACAAGGTAGCCACCTGCCACATGTGGCTACTACATTATACTGAAATGTAGCCAGTCTGAATTAAGATATGTCGTAAGTCTAAAAACACAGTAGTTTGTGTGTGTGTTTTTAATTCTC
>NW_005268810.1:0-351 GCF_000412655.1 Myotis brandtii | reverse complement strand
ACTGAATATACCCTCCCATCTTAAGCAACAAATAAAACGACAAGCATGTGTTGTCCCTATTGCACAATATGATCCCTGAAAGAAGGGAAACTAACCATATGAGTGAGCCCTAACGTTGTTTTGTTGTTTTAATTTACGGTGTGGAGACAGGCTGCAGTGCCTGGAATTATGTTCCCTGGTATTGTTAGTGTTTGCATACTTGTAGTTTTTCAGATCTAAGCTAAAATCTACCTCCTCAGTGGCATCTTCCTTTAACTTTACCTCATGATCATATGATGACATTGCATGGTGTTCATAGAATCTATAACCTAAAATTATCTTGTCCATTTCTTGATTGCTTAATGTAGGTAT
>NW_005268809.1:0-351 GCF_000412655.1 Myotis brandtii | reverse complement strand
TCCTCTCTGAAAGCAATAAAAATGTATTTTTTTAAAAAGAGAGAGAGACGGGGGAGAAGGTTGAGAATGGAGACCTGGGCAGATGGAAGTGAGACAGGGAGAAGGACGAGGGAGAGAAGGGGTGTGAACAGAATGGAAGGGAAACGGTGGAGATGGAGGGGAGAGAGGGCAGGACAGGCAGGGGAAGAGGAGACAGCGCCCAGCAGGGGGCACTGGAGGGAGGCCTGGGGCTGGGCCAGTGGCTGGTGCTGGGTGCACAGGGGTGAGGGGTGAGGGGTGAGGAATGAGGGTGAAGGGTGTGGGGTGAGGGTGAAGGGTGTGGGGTGAGGGGTGAGGGTGAAGGGTGTGGGG
>NW_005268808.1:0-351 GCF_000412655.1 Myotis brandtii | reverse complement strand
CGTATCCTCTGACTAATGCTCCAAGCTGAACACAGGGAGGGCAGGACTGGGTCTACCTCTCGGGCCCCCTGAACCCCTGTGCCTGGCACACAGTAGGCCTGTAATGAGGACTGTGGGGAAGGCATCACAGGGAAGGAGCGTAGGGGCCCAGGGGAAGGTGAGCAGCCCTGGGTACTTGCTTTGGGAAAAGGTGAGGAACAAGGGGGAGGGGAGAAGATGGACCCACAACAAAAGGATCCCTGGGACAGGTGAGGGCAGGGTCCAGGAGAGGGGAGGGGAGGGAAGGAAAAGAAGCCAAAATTGGATTACCTGCTTGATTTTCTGTGCACTCCAGAGCTGGAAGGAAGGAAG
>NW_005268807.1:0-351 GCF_000412655.1 Myotis brandtii | reverse complement strand
TTATTTTTTTTCAAAAACACGTGGAAACTAAGACCAGCCATTTACTAACTTTGACCCGAACGCTCACTTACTTTTGCTGTTAGAGGCTGAGCTGGGCGGGATGTTCACGGGCTTGGGGAGACCCACTCTGCAATGCCAGCTGGGGGGACCGCAGGCCAGCTCCTCAGCAAAACCACCTGGATTGGTGAAAAGTAAGAAAAAAAATAAGACACTATTTAAAGCATCTGGAAGTTGTCTTAGGACATGCATGAAATAAGAAAACATTTACTCAACAAAATGTGCAAAATCTCAGTAAGAATGGTAAGAGCATGTGGCGCTTATGTTTGCTACAGAACAAGTATAATTGGCTCC
>NW_005268806.1:0-351 GCF_000412655.1 Myotis brandtii | reverse complement strand
CTTTATCTGTTTAATGCATTTAACGCATATTTATGGCGAAGCAGTCTGGTGCAGGGGTTCAGAGTGTGGACCTTGGGGCCAACTCCACCATTTACTAGCTGTGTAGCTCTGGGCAAGGTACATGGTTAAGCTCTCTGAGCCTCAGTTTTACCTGAGATAAGGCACACCTGCTTGATGGACATGTGAAGTTGAAGTGACCTAATACACGTACAATGCTCAGGAGGGGGCCTCACGCGCAGTAAGTGCTCAGTGGCATTAGCTGTTACTGGGCGCCTGTTCTCTGCCAGGTCCTGACTGCATGCGACCACACAGTCACGTCACAGTTCAGGTGTCCAGGTCTCAGCTCCCCTG
>NW_005268805.1:0-351 GCF_000412655.1 Myotis brandtii | reverse complement strand
TGTCTATGAAGTCACAATACTGTTTATGAAGTCACAACCCTATCTATGAAGTCACAATCCTCTCTATGAAGTTGCAATCCTCTGTATGAAGTCACAATCCTCTCTATGATGTCACCATCCTGTCTATGATGTGAAAATCCTCCCAAGAATTAGCAATTCTGTCTATGAAGTCACAATCCTGACTATAAATTAACAGTCCTGTATGTGAAGTCACAATCCTGTCTATGAAGTACCAATCCTGTGTATGAAGTCACAATCCAGACTATGAAGTAACAGTTCTGTTTATGAAATCACGATCCTGTCTATGAAGTAACAAAACCCCCATGAAGTAGCAATCCTGTCTATGAAGTC
>NW_005268804.1:0-351 GCF_000412655.1 Myotis brandtii | reverse complement strand
TTGTTTTTAGAATTACGTTATCCTCATAAAATGAATTGGAAAGTTTTCTTTAATTTACATTCTCTGAAGGAATTGGGTAAGATTGATATATTTGTATCCTTTAAATATTTTGGAAAAGTCACACAAATGAAGCTATCTGGCTTTTCTCTTACTTCTTTGAACAGTTTTTCTACGTGTTTATGATTTTATTTTTCAAAGACCTAACTTTTAGCTTTATGAATTCTCTGCATTAAATATTTATTTTCTATTAATTATCATGTTTTTATTTTTATGACTTTGTTTCTCTTTCTTTGGTTTAATTTTTTGTCCTTTTCTTATTTCTTGAGATGGATACTTTAATTATATATTTCT
>NW_005268803.1:0-351 GCF_000412655.1 Myotis brandtii | reverse complement strand
CAAATCGATGTTGCCCCGTGGCCTGGTGTTAACACCGAACCACATGTTAACTTCGTTATGCCTTTGCATGATGGAATGTGATCGCCAGCAGCGTCTGTGTCCTGTGCCCGCAGGTGTACTGGCACTCCAGCGCCCACGTCCTGGGCGAGGCCATGGAGCTCTACTATGGAGGCCACCTGTGCTACGGTCCGCCCATTGAGGACGGGTTTTATTATGACATGTTCATCGGAGACAGGTAACACCGCTGAACGTTCACTTCTGAGTGCATGTGGTTTGGGCTCATTGTTTTATCATGGTTACATTTTTTTTAAATGATATTTTTAATGATTTCAGAGAGGAAGGGAGAGGGAG
>NW_005268802.1:0-351 GCF_000412655.1 Myotis brandtii | reverse complement strand
CTGGGCAGATAACCTGCAGGGAAGTCCACGTTTAACCACGTCCAGTCTCAGATTCCAAATCCGTAAAAGAGGAATAATCACACCTCCATAGTAGGATGGTGATGAGAGTGAGAGGAGATAACACATAAGAGCCTCCAGCATGGTGCCTCACACAGCAGGTGTTCAATAGTGTTAACCCATCCCCTCTCTTCTTGTGTGCATGGCATTCTAAGGAAGGTTTATAACTATCGTCCCTGTTTTGAATAAATGTCATCAGGGAAAGCAGATGGTTGGCTTAAGTTAAAGCCTTGACTTTAATGAGTCACCAACGAAAAGGCCGAGGCCAGCAGCTCTAACCAATGGTTGGCTTGT
>NW_005268801.1:0-351 GCF_000412655.1 Myotis brandtii | reverse complement strand
AATTTCAGGTGTTTACCTATGCCGCCGTCTTGGTTTCATGGTTTCAAGTGGCTTCATTTTATATGCGATTAAATTTCACTCAAAGGTCTATCTAACTTGGCTAAATATAGATTAAATGGAACTAAAAAGATAACGAATGAATTTCAAATTCAATCATAAACCCAAAGTGCAATGCCTTGAAGCTATTTAAAGAAGGCTGTTTGATGTTAACCCCTAGAAAATGAGTTACTTTTCCAGATCAAGAACAGGAGGTAATTTCTGAAGAGTTGAGAATGTCATCAAATCTCAAATATTTCCCTCATCATCCTGTCACACATCTTACCCTTTAAGTATCATTTATTCATACATATC
>NW_005268800.1:0-351 GCF_000412655.1 Myotis brandtii | reverse complement strand
GCCCGCGGGCCGTAGTTTGAGGACCCCTGGTCTAGGGTGTAAGAATTAAAAAGAGATGAGAGTATTCCAGACAGAGACGGAATAAATAGCATGTGTCAAGACAAGGGCTCGCAAGCTATGCTTGGTAGTTTGTGTGGCTGGCATGTGAAGGGTGAAGGGAATAGAAGTGGGTGACAAGGAGGAGCGGTCAACAGGTCCGATCGTGTAGGAGTTTTAATCTATCTTAAAGGCAATGAGAAGCTCTTGAAGAATTTTAAGCAGGAGAGTAGTAAGTTCTAACACAGTGTCGAGTCATCGTTAAAATAGTTTGAACCATGTTTCCAGGAGTGTGGATTGGTTTACCCTGAGTCA
>NW_005268799.1:0-351 GCF_000412655.1 Myotis brandtii | reverse complement strand
TGTTCTATACAGAAACAGATGAATTGTAAATAACTAAACGGGAGCATTGGGTTTTGGAATATTAAGTCTATGAGAGGCCACTAAATAAGAAGCCATAGCTCTCAACAGGAAACTAGTAGAAGAAATGAGGTTTGCATGTATTGGCCTGGAGCAGAGCTCCTCAATCTGGACCCTTAACATATTGGACCAGAGACGTCTTTGTTGCGGGGCTGTCTTTTGCATTATCGGATGTTTATAGCAACGCTGGCCTCTACCTCCCTGATGCCAGCAGCAACCTCCCTCCCTCTCCCCATCAGTCATGACAGTCAAAAACGTCTCTAGCCCGGCCATTGCTCATCGACCTATGAACCA
>NW_005268798.1:0-351 GCF_000412655.1 Myotis brandtii | reverse complement strand
ATTGCATTTTTCAGTTTCAGGTTGACTTTTTAAAAAAGTTTCCGTATCTTGCCCCCGAATCTCTCATTATTTACATCTCTGTCTGCAATTATTTAACATGTTTATTGTTGTTATGTTAAAGTTGTTGTTTTCTAAATTCCAAATTGGGTTATATGTGGCTCTTTTTCTACTAGTTGTTTATTTTTTTCTTCACATCTTGCCTCTTTCTTCATGTGTAGAGTAGGTTTTGATGGTATAGCGAAGGACATGTCATTTTTTGTTGTATGCTGGACATTGTAGATAACTATAGTGGCTCCAGGTCAGTTATCTTTCACTGAACAGCATTGAGTGAATCGCTTTGATTTTGTGAAG
>NW_005268797.1:0-351 GCF_000412655.1 Myotis brandtii | reverse complement strand
TCTATGAAGCTTGTGTCCAGGGCTCTGAGGGGTTAAAGGACAGAGAAGGTTTAGTGGGAGGAGGAAAGCCGGCTCTGGACCCCTGGGTCTCAGCTTCTCTTTCGGTGCCTGAGGGTTTGGTCAGATGACCTTCAGGGCCGGCATGAAGGTCAGATGAGGTCAGTCTCCTCAGAAGCCGTCGGATCACCTGCTTAGAAAGGTGCCAGAGCCCTGGTTGGTGGCTCAGCGGTTAGAGTGTGGACCCCGAACACCAAGGGGCTGTGGGTTCCATTCCCGGTCAAGGGCACGTACTGGGGTTGCAGGTTCAATCCCCAGCCCTGGATGGTGTGCTTGTAGGAGGCAACCATTCTC
>NW_005268796.1:0-351 GCF_000412655.1 Myotis brandtii | reverse complement strand
CCCCCAAAGTTCAATTATTTATTTATTTATTTATTTATTTTACATTTTACTCATTAAACCATCCTTTATGGCAGGCTTGCTATGTGCTGGGCACTGTTCTAGGCATTAAAGTGTATGTGTTGGGTTGCATGTAACAGAATGCTCCTCTAATAAGTGGCTCAAACAATACAGACATTCATTATCCCCGGAAATAAGGAAGAAGCCCAAGGCTGGGGCCCCCCAGTTCATCAAGAGAGAACCCAGGCTTTTGCCATCCTCCTGCTCTGTTATTCTTGGTGTCAGGATGTCTCCCCTCAGAGGCAGATGGCCACCCAGCTACCTAGCAGCATGCTAATGCCCAGAGTCAGAAGG
>NW_005268795.1:0-351 GCF_000412655.1 Myotis brandtii | reverse complement strand
AAAAAAAAAGAATTTCAAAAATAGATCAAATCTGTCATTTCTAACACTTCTAATCAAGCATTTACACTGAGCTAAAGTGAAAAACCAGTGCTCTACTTTTACAGATTTTCATGGAAAGGCTTTTGGACTGTTCAAATATTGACATGTCTCCCATTAACTGGAGAAGAATACTTCTGGGATCCGCCCTTCTTGCCTATGAGTATTGGGGCAAACAGGCTCTGTGGGGCATGGACTACTGCCAGCTCATCAACAACATCATTACCGTCGATGACATGTGAGCTCTGCTCCCAAATTTCCTTTCGCACTTTATTGAGCTCACCCCTGTGGGCAGGCTCCCCTCTGCTCGGGCAG
>NW_005268794.1:0-350 GCF_000412655.1 Myotis brandtii | reverse complement strand
CCGGAGCCCACCCCGGCGGCTGGGATTCCTCCGTGGGAGGGAGAATGGCTGCTCTGTGCGTCTCCTGCAGACATGCAGCGCTCCGTGCGGCCCTGACCGCTAGGAACAGGAGACCGCGCAGGGCCGAGCACGGAGGCGGGGGTGATGGGAGATGCGTCCCTCTGCACGGCCAGCGCCGGCCCCGCCCACAGAAGAGGGGCCCACAGCTCTGAGTCCTGTGGACTCTCCCCCTGAAGTGGGGCAGCAACCACAAAGGGGGCTGCGCTGCACTGACTTCTGCACAGAGCTGCCCACAATTCATGCTTTACAGCAAAACAGATAAAGGGACTTAAACGTAAAATCAAATGTTC
>NW_005268793.1:0-350 GCF_000412655.1 Myotis brandtii | reverse complement strand
GGTGTTTAAGTGGAAATAACACACAAGAAATCATTGTTGACAGGCCTAGAATTTATCTTCTATTATTTATGGTGATAGTCCTCTCTCCACCCACCATTATACTTAACAAGTCAAATATCAGTTAAAGGGGGTGTTTAAGACCCTGTAATTCACAGCACGTTATCTGTTTTGACTATATTTAATGGCCGGCACTTACTCCAAATGAGTTAAAGCATATCATTGTGCAAGCATTTATTTTTACTACTTTACTGCCTTGTTAACATTTTTCCTATTCCTCTTCTGCTTTTCTGTTTTCTTGTAAGTTTTAATCATAGGATATAATCCTATCTAATAAAAGAGTAATATGCAAA
>NW_005268792.1:0-350 GCF_000412655.1 Myotis brandtii | reverse complement strand
AAGTTAAAAGAGGAAAATAATATTTTCCATCCACAAGGTTTATGAAGATGACCAGTGAATATCCTTAGACTGCTGCTTAAAGTTTAAGTTGCTTTTGACTTTTCCATAGGCAATTTGGTGCTGAGTACCACATTTAAAAATATATGTATATTCCCTATACTCATCAATTCTATTTATACTAAAATATCTTTGTGAAATAATTGGATAAATTACATAGTTTGTTTCTGCTTAAAATAGCAATATAATAAGAAGAAAAAAATCAATTCGGTTATACATACACACAAACAGATTATGATCTTGTCTTAGCCAAAAATAGGTGCAAAATATGATAAAATTTATTTCTTTTTTTT
>NW_005268791.1:0-350 GCF_000412655.1 Myotis brandtii | reverse complement strand
TTTTTTTATCAAAAATCAGTGAGTCATAAATGTATGGATGTATTTCTGAGTTCTCTATTCTGTTCCATTGATCTATTTATCTCTTCACCAATAGCACACAGTTTGATTACTGTGGCTATAATTAGTCAAGTAAAGTGATTCTTTCCCCTTTATTCTTTTTTTCAAAATTGTTTCAGCTATTCTAGTTTCTTTGCCTTTTCATTTAAATTTTACAAAAAGCTGTCTATATCTATAAAATGTCTCACTAGAATGTTGATAGGAATTGCTAAACCTACATATCATTTGGGGAAGAACTGACATGATTGCTGTTGAGTCTTCCAATCCATGAATATGGTATGCTTCTCCATTTA
>NW_005268790.1:0-350 GCF_000412655.1 Myotis brandtii | reverse complement strand
AGAAAACTATGGGAACAGAGATGTAAGATCAGCTTCAGTCTACCTGTAATGTGATTTTCCTGAAAAGGTCAGGGGAGACTTCATAGAAAACAAGGCTTTTAGATTGAGTCTTGAAGGATGGAAAACAATTTAGCCAGGCAAATGATAGAGGAGTTAAGGAGAAGAAACCACAAGTCACAAGAAATATAAAAGGAATGGCAAATATTTCCAGTGATTCCTCGGGAGCTCATAACTTCCTGCATATGGTAAATTCCATACTGGAACATTAAGGGGTGGGCAGGGACCATTAAGGTCACTTGGGGGCCTGGGTGGAAAGGTTGCCATGTACCTCGTAGCTAATGGCATGCCTT
>NW_005268789.1:0-350 GCF_000412655.1 Myotis brandtii | reverse complement strand
AGCGTTTACTTTGTGCCGGGCACTGTTCAAAATTCTTTAAATAATCGGACAACTATATGAGACAGATACTATTATTGCTCCCATGTTATAAATAAGGAAACCGAGACACAGAGATTAGCTCACGTAAGCCAAGCCCCACGGAGAGTAAATGGCAGACCGCATTTTTGGACCCAGGTGGTTTTGTAGTCCACCTGCTAAGCTTGCAGGCTCTTCAGTATGAGGATTAGACCCAACGACTGGAGGAGACAAGGTGAAAGGCCGTCCTAGGTATTTGGAACAAAAGAAGGCTAAAAAGTAAAGCCCTGCTTGCATTGGGGGAATTATGGGCAGGTGTGTGCTGAAGGATGGAG
>NW_005268788.1:0-350 GCF_000412655.1 Myotis brandtii | reverse complement strand
TTAGCCGCGTATGTGTGCTTCAGCTGGGCTTGGTGAGCCTAGCTCAGTGAGAAGGGGGAAGACGGACGAGAGGAAGTTTGCAGCAGAGACAACAGCTGGAGCAAAGGGAGACCAGCCTTAGGACGCAGGCTGTAAGGAGGGAAGTTTCTGCACTCATATGAGGAACAGCAGGAAGACCAGAGAGGCTGGAGAACTAGGGGTGGGAGGGAGAGAGCTCGCAGATGACGCTGGAGATGTGGGCAGGTTAGGGATTTGGAACTGGAAGAGCAATGGGAGACTGTGTGAGTGACAGTAGCTTGGCATTTTCAAAAGCTAAATCAAGCTGCTGTGTGGAGAATGCCTTGGGGGAG
>NW_005268787.1:0-350 GCF_000412655.1 Myotis brandtii | reverse complement strand
CAAAGCAAGTGCAGTCATCATTTAAAGTGTTATGACAATGAACATTATAATTCTAAAATGTTCTAATTGTTTTAAAGTGTAGTATAAGTACAGACACACATTCATGTGAAATATGGCTTTCTTAAGTAAGCTGCAATGAAGTGTCGTTAAGAATTAAATATTAGAGTACAGTGAAAGTGTGTGTAAAACACAGCCTCAATGTATGAACTCTTGACTCTTTATGTTTGAGTGTTCAGCACATACAGATACTTGTTTTTAGAAATTTCTGTAATGATATTTTAGCTAAAACTATTAGTGAAATATAATACATACATCATGATATGAATTAAATATGGTTTGCAAAAAAAAAA
>NW_005268786.1:0-350 GCF_000412655.1 Myotis brandtii | reverse complement strand
CTGGAGTAGGGGCTGGAGGTGCCCTGGAACATGCTGGCACAGAAAGGAGGCAGGGGCACCCCAGAGTGTTCAGGGAAGTAGCTATTTACCAGTCAGTACAGAATTATTTTAATATTTTAACTAGCATGGCCCTCCCAGAGACCACCCGTGTGCCTGGCATGGGGTCCCCAAGCCAGTAGGACCCAGGATATTGTGGGACTGCCCTGAGAAGAGAAGCTAGATCAGCGCCTGGCAAGGCCTCACCTACTCACTGCCGAGGGCCACACGTCAGTCCCCACCCTGCAACTTACTGGGGGGGCTCTTCCGTTGCCTCGGTGGGACACCAGGCAGAGACTTCACAGGTCTTCTTC
>NW_005268785.1:0-350 GCF_000412655.1 Myotis brandtii | reverse complement strand
ACATACCAGGGTTGTGGGCTCAATCCCCAGTGTGAGGCTTACAGGAGGCAGCTGATGAATTATTTTCTCTTATCATTGCTGTTTCTATTTCTCTTTCCCTCTCTCTTCTTCTCTGATATCAGTAAAAATATGTAAAAATAAACAATAAATTAAACATGCATTATCTGACTACTTAATCAAGAGCACTGACCAATTTTCCTTTAGATTGTCAAATTTAAAAAAAATGACAAGAGCTAATACAACAATAGGTGTCAGGTGTAAATGAATAAAGATTATACCAATTTTTTTGTCAATTCAGCCAAAAAAATAGAATATATATTTTTTGGTATGCCACAGAATTTTAGTAATTA
>NW_005268784.1:0-350 GCF_000412655.1 Myotis brandtii | reverse complement strand
AAGTTTAACAATACTATACTTGAAATCTATTGCTCTTGAAGGACCACAATTCTGTTACCCTAAAGTTGCATTTTTGGATATTAATTATAAGTTGTTTATTAAGAAACAAAAGACTTAGAAAGATACTTTGACCCTCCCTTTTTTCCCGCCCAAGAGTTTCAGACAGAGAAACCTCCTTCAGGAAATAGATCTTAGGATGTAACCTTAGCCTAATTTGAATTAAGTATGGTCAACAAAAGGGTTTCAAGCAGGTGTGTGTTAGCTGGGTACCTACCCCCTGTACCCAATTGTTTCTGAATCACCTAAGCAAGGATTTTCTTTCATTTTTCCTGCTCTTCCTCAACTACCTG
>NW_005268783.1:0-350 GCF_000412655.1 Myotis brandtii | reverse complement strand
GGGCAGATGAATAAAGCAGGGTCCTGGCCAGGAGGATCTCACTGTTGGTTCACTCATTCCCAGAAGTTCCCACATGCCCAGGGGCAGACTCGGGGGTCCGGAGAGTTGGCTGTCTGAAGGAGACCTCAAGTCAAGATAAAGAGCTTTAGCACATGGTGACTTTGAGACCAAAAGAAATGGCATAGAACATGACCATAATCCAAAATTAATAACAATATTCAAAATGTTGAGCAATTAGTTCAGTCCCAATCCATCAGAAAAGACCTGTACCCAGCAAGATGGATCATAGGCCAGTCAGAACAGTGGCAGCTATGAACAACTGGGAGGGGCTGGACATTAGCCCTGAGACA
>NW_005268782.1:0-350 GCF_000412655.1 Myotis brandtii | reverse complement strand
AGTTGGGCTTTTGTCACTTGCAATAATAAGAATCATGAATATTCCATGAGACTTCTGGACTTTATTTCCAAAGTTGCTGATATAAAACATTATGAGAATGTAATAAAATACAGATATATAGATTTATAATGTAAGATCTTGAGAAGTTTCAAGGTTTTCACTTTTGAAATATTATAATACACATTATTTCTTTTGAATTTTGCTTAAAGGTTTATACAATCTGAATTTAAGTTTCTTATAAGAACTTTCTACATCCTTGGTTCTTGAAGCCTTGCTTCATACATTCTACAAATCTTAATTATAAACTTTTTTGTCAAGTATTTTTGCAGTCTTTATGATTTTAAAGCCTT
>NW_005268781.1:0-350 GCF_000412655.1 Myotis brandtii | reverse complement strand
CATTCTGTGCACAAGAAACTATAGAAAAGATGAGTCTAAACAAGTTCAGCAATTCTTTATGTCCAGGTTTGTCAGAGAAAACTGTATGCTAGGTAAGCAATAAGTAGTTTATATTTAACAGCATTTGCCAAATGTATCCAAATTTACTAAAAGCACCTATCAATATGTTAAGGAGCAAAGCTTGAGAAACTCTACCTGTATATTAAAATGTTATGCTAATAAAATGTTCAACCAGGCAGTAACTTTGAAATGATAAAATTTTTGTGGTTATTTACTTAAATTGAAGGTTAAATATTGTGGTATTCCTTTAACATAACCTCATAGAACTTTATAATCTGTCCAACAAAAAC
>NW_005268780.1:0-350 GCF_000412655.1 Myotis brandtii | reverse complement strand
AAAAAAATTTCTGGCAGCCCTATATTTTATGGCAAATAGAGATTGACTTCTTGAATCAAATGATTTATTTGGGCCATCTTGATTACTGTTTTCTGCAATATTGAATCAGACAGGAAGTTAAGCCAATTTTATTATTAAGATGGATGAAAACACCAGATGCACTCTTTTTGACATTGTTATTCATCATCGCCAACCACAGATAAAATCAGAATTCCCTATAACTTTGTACCAACATCAGAACCATGATATTATTTTTAACACACAAACTGACTTCTTATTTTTAATCTTTGTATGCCCGTGACTTCACACAAAGCCTAGAACACAGAGGGAAACCAATACATATTTTTTTT
>NW_005268779.1:0-350 GCF_000412655.1 Myotis brandtii | reverse complement strand
CATTAGTAGTTTCCAACCAACCTTCAAAAACCATTGAATCTATTTTCTAAATCTCTCTCCAGTCTATTCACTTATCTCCAATTTGTGTACCTGTCTACTGTCATCAGGGCTCCCTCGGCTAAGTGTGCAGGTGTGAAGTGCAGCAAACGACCTGTGGGCACGTGGCTTGTATTATCACCTATTTAGAAGGTGCCCTGCATGGCCCACACAGACTCTCAGAGCGGCTGCAACCATTGTCTGTCCCTTCTGTCCATCAATCAGCCAGAGTGGTTTTTCAGAAAGGAACACCTAACCATCCTCCTTCTCCTGCTTGAAACACCTCCTTGCCCTTAGCTAGGGTTTGCTGGGGC
>NW_005268778.1:0-350 GCF_000412655.1 Myotis brandtii | reverse complement strand
GTGGATGGGCATTTGGGTCATTTCGGTTTGGCGCTGTTAAAAATGGTAGCTTCGTACTTGATTATCGTCTTTGATTCACTTTGAAACCCATGATCTCATTGATCTCTGGGGGTGGGGAGGGGTGTGTGGTACTATTTTCCACATTTGACAGGCGAGGAAACTGAGGCCCAGAGACTTACCTAGGACCACACAGCGAGTTCAGGTCAGAATGAAGATTTCTAACCTGAGACCACTCTGCCCACCTCTCCCCCCAGTTCAGGCGCCGTGTAGGGAAGGTATTTGCATGCTATGGTTCAGAGCATGGACTGCGGAACCTGACTCCCTGGGTTCAAACCCAGCTGGCGGGGGGG
>NW_005268777.1:0-350 GCF_000412655.1 Myotis brandtii | reverse complement strand
ACCAGCAGCCAGCAGATGCTAGGGACCCTGCCAGTGCACAGATTTCATGCACTGGGCCTCTAATCTGATAATAAAGATTTTTTTGGATATTTCTAATCTGAGGTAGAAAATTCCAACATTACATATTTTCCAAATATACAAGGATAAGAATGTGTGTATGTATAAACAGTTTGGAACAGGTCCCACTTGTTGGAGGAAACTGGCTTGGGGTTAAAGAAAAAAATCGGTATATTGTTGATTACCTATCATGAACTGAGAAGTATGAGAAATTCACATATGTACCTGAGAGTCATGGAAACAACATTTTCTACATGTGAAAAGAAAGGAAAGGAAAGGAAAGGAAAGGAAAG
>NW_005268776.1:0-350 GCF_000412655.1 Myotis brandtii | reverse complement strand
AAATCAGCATTTTGTACTAGTTACAAATACTTGCAATATATACCTACTGAATTTATCTGATGCTGCCTATTCATATAATGTATTGATGTCTTCAAGTAGAGATCTCTTCATGTCAATAAATAATTGGGAGATACACATAAACATACATGTTTATATGGAAATGTAATTAAATAGTGTCTTAAAGTTGATTAATTTGTCACCCACTAAAAAAATTATCAGTTAGTGGCATTATTTCCCCAAAAACAGACTTCTAAAGTGTTGGGGTTTTTTTGTAATAAGTTCATTCAAGGACAATGAATTATGAAAATCTAGACCCACCATAGGTATTTATGATAGGAACACAAATAAAC
>NW_005268775.1:0-350 GCF_000412655.1 Myotis brandtii | reverse complement strand
CAGAGAGGGCTGGCTCATCTCCCTGCCGGAGAAGCAGGGAGTGTGACTCACTGAAGGGCTTTGAGCTGAGCTCTCTCTTGACAGAATTCCTCTCCTCTCTGGGTCCAGATGTCTTCCCTGTCAACCAAGCTCCCCTGGGAGGCACGTCCGTCGCTTCTGGCTTTTCCCCTCCTTCCCTGTGTGTTTGTTTAGCTTCTAAAAAGGGATTTATTACAGGAGCCTCTGGGCACACATTCAAAAACACCCAAATCACAAGGAGAAAGTTATCCAAACGCACATTGTGCCCATCCATGCAGAGTTGCCTCCACCTGTACTGAGGAGGGCTTTTCCCAAACCTGAAGGTCGGTGTT
>NW_005268774.1:0-350 GCF_000412655.1 Myotis brandtii | reverse complement strand
TTTTTTTTTCTAGTTACTGAAGGAAGGGTGTTTGAGTTTCCAGCTGTGACTGGAATTACCTATTTCTCCCTTTAATTCTGTCAATTTTAAACTTCTTCTTCATCAGTGTGCTTTTACCATTATAAAGGGACTTTCTTCATTCCTGATCAAGCTCTTTGTCTTGAAGTCTGCATGAGTCAGGGTTCAGAAGTCACACAGAATTTGAACAGGGAAAGTTTAATATAAAGAATCATTAATTAGTAACAGGGGATTAATTACTAAGGGGCAAAGAGGCCTCTAAAGAACACAAGAATAGCAGATATGGAGCACCCACTACCTCTGGGCTGAGGGATAGTACACAAGGAAGAAAC
>NW_005268773.1:0-350 GCF_000412655.1 Myotis brandtii | reverse complement strand
GGTAACAAGAAAATATTTTTCCTTAATTTTAAAGCTGATCTCTAAAAGATGCTATTTATTCAAGAATATGGGTAGAATTTTTGGTCTTTTCTGCAATTGTATCACTCATGTAGGGTTTGTTTCTGAAGTTTAACATAATACTAAATGACTCTTTAGTTTATAATCCAAAGGAAATTATAATATGTGAAACATTATTGAAAATCCATCACTTATTTATAAAACGCTTACTATGTGTTCAGTACTTTGCCAGATGCTGTAATACTTTCATTACAAAGATAAATACACATAGGATTTGTTGTGATTTGGTTTTTAAACAAGGCATACACACTTGCATGTATGTGTAACAGAAC
>NW_005268772.1:0-350 GCF_000412655.1 Myotis brandtii | reverse complement strand
TATGAAAAATATAAAAGAAAGAAACGGATTGTTGAGTCCCCATCTTCCCAGGGTCTCAAAGAGGAATGACTTAAAAACACACAGATGAAATCCAGATTGGCAGAGAAAGAGCCTTACTTCTAGGTGGGATTCAGATGTTAAAATGAGGTGTCACATTGGGTTTAGAATCTCCTTTTCTGGGAAACCTTCAGGAATGAAGACCTAAACTCCTGATTCATTTTTAGTTGGAAGCTCCCTGGGGTAAGGCATAGAGCAAGGGCTCCAGAGTGAACAGACTTAGGTTTGTATCCTGATTCCTTTCTTGAAATGTGTGGGTTTAGACCAGTGGTCGGCAAACTCATTAGTCAACA
>NW_005268771.1:0-350 GCF_000412655.1 Myotis brandtii | reverse complement strand
CTGAAAACTAGGAAAAGGTATTTCTCCCTAACAGGCATATCACCGAACACAGGAATGAATTTGCTGTGTATCCCATGGTTAAAGTTTAAACACCGCCAACAAACTAACTTGGGCAACTCACATCATCTCTGGGATTGAAGTTTCATTTGGTTGTGGAATATATTGACTGATAGAAAGTTGACCTCAGTTACATTTCACAGATATTTATTGAGCCCACTGTGGACCAGACACCACGCGTGACACTTTTAGATGCCCTCTCTCCATCCCCATCAGCTCTAGCATTGCCTAAGCCAAGCTACCCATCACCTCACCAGCACTGCTGCTGCCATCCCAGGACTGCTCTGTCTCTG
>NW_005268770.1:0-350 GCF_000412655.1 Myotis brandtii | reverse complement strand
TGACACTTTTGAAAGAAAATAAAACTAGCCCAGCCGGGAGAATCCAGTTATGAGTGTCAGAGGAGCGGTCACTGAGGGTAGACTGTGGGGAGGCCCTTGCTTAGCGTTAGGAAAAGCAAAGCGTAAAGAACCTGGGGGGGTGTCTCCGGGGGAAGTCGGCCAATGAAAGAGGTCCTGGGCGTGGCGCTGTCAAACTCTTCGGGGCGGGACCGAAGAGACCCAGCCGGGAATGGTGCTCAAGCCGAAGCCAATGAAAAGCCGCCAGGTGGGTGGGGCGTCCTGGGCCGAGGGTGGAGCCAATGAGAAGCGGCGCCGCGCCCCCGCTGTTCCCGCCCCCGTGGGGCCAGCGG
>NW_005268769.1:0-350 GCF_000412655.1 Myotis brandtii | reverse complement strand
TCTAATGTATAATCATCTCATTGAATTCATACAAGAACCTTCTGGGGTATTCTTTCATCCAGCAAAACGTATTAATCACCCATTTTGTACCAAGCACTGTTCCAGGCGCTGGAGGTCTGTGTGAGCTAGAGAGGCCAGATCCCTGCTCTCAAGGAGCTTTATTCAGCATGTGTGTGTGTTGGGGGAAGGGAGGTGGAATATACATAATCAACAAAGATTTCCCATTTGGTTCCATTATTTGATATTTACACAACAGAAACTTTTAAGGGTCTGTATCCATTTTTAAAACATACAATGCATAGAGC
This sequence comes from Myotis brandtii, assembly GCF_000412655.1. Lineage (NCBI taxonomy): Eukaryota > Metazoa > Chordata > Mammalia > Chiroptera > Vespertilionidae > Myotis > Myotis brandtii. Next base: position 45 of record NW_005268769.1, on the reverse strand, counting down.
AAAAATGTACTTTCATGTGTGTAGATGTTGAGAACATAACAATAG
>NW_005268768.1:0-350 GCF_000412655.1 Myotis brandtii | reverse complement strand
AAAGCAGGTAACTTCTGTTAATAATATTACATATTTGAACTATAACTATTTCAAATTCTTTGCAAACTGCTTTCAAATGGAACTATATTTAATCTAGAAGTCTGACCTGAATTCTATCAGTACTATCATCATGAGTTTTTGAAAGAAGTTAAATAAATAAATATAAGTTCTTATTTTCAAAAGCACAGAATTGTATTTAGTATCCTTTGTGTACAGGTTTGTTTATTTAATGGCGTGTTTGTAGTCTGTTGTAGGGCTAAAGATGTTCAGGAATATTTCTTGTTCTCCAAGCAAGATCTCCCTTCCATTATAAATAAAACTTTTGGTATAGTACATGTTTAAAATGAACT
>NW_005268767.1:0-350 GCF_000412655.1 Myotis brandtii | reverse complement strand
AAACAAAAAACAAAAACAAAATCTTGAGCTATACCACCACCTACTGGAAAACAAAAGAAAGACATCTATTTATCAACAGGCTAAATAATTATGACAGTACTTTAAAAAAACAAATAAAAAAAAATAATAAAGAATTCATTCCCTGCAAATGCCCAGGCAGAGAAATCATTAATCAAATACCATAAATAACCAAGGTAACATGGAAGTTCAGAAAGAAAATGAAAAATCTCCAGGGAAAAAAAATGACATGGAAGACTATGACTTAAATGACAGGGAATTTGAGATTGCAGTTCTAAAAAAATGTCAATGAGATACAAAGAACTTAGAAAGGCAGTTCAATGAGCTCAGAA
>NW_005268766.1:0-350 GCF_000412655.1 Myotis brandtii | reverse complement strand
AACCAACTCGCTGGCTTTCCGGAGCCTGAGGAAGACGCTCTGATCTTCGTGTGGCCTGTTTCATTCACCCACCTAGTGAGAAGGTCTCCCAGCACAGCTTCCTGAGTCCTCACACGTTTCCTGTTCTTCATCCAGTGGTGAGAGCAAGGAGCCTCACTCTCCTATGGAAGCGTCCCTTCTGGTGAAAGGTTTCTTTGCTTTGACCATCCGAGGTGCTCCCAACCTAGACTTTCTCTTGCTTGTCTCCCAACTTCTGCCGCACTCCACTCAGCTCCTCCGCATCGTTCTGGTCTGAAACATTTCAAACACCTGGATACGTGCGGTAGAAATAATAAAGGAACAGAGTACTT
>NW_005268765.1:0-350 GCF_000412655.1 Myotis brandtii | reverse complement strand
AAAAATTATACTGGATGGAATTAGCATTAAAGGACTACAAAGGACATGATTAGTGAACCTGAAGGATAAAATTGAAAGTAAATAAAGTAAAACACAGAGAAAGAAGATAAGAAAAAGATCAGAGCTTCAGTGAGCTGTTGATCTAATACACATATATTTGGAGGCCTGAAGTTAAGATGTAAGAGAGGCCTTCAGAAAAATTCAGACAATAACAACCAAATAATTTTCAAAATTGATATCATTATAAACCTCCAGATACAAGAAACCAAATGAGCCTCAATCATGCACACACACACTTAAGTACATAACAAATAAAACCATGTGGAAAAACACCATAACTAAATTGCCTA
>NW_005268764.1:0-350 GCF_000412655.1 Myotis brandtii | reverse complement strand
GTCTTGCTGCCCTGCAGTGTCACCAAGAAAGTGGCAAATTCCCAGTGAGGAATGTGGGCAAACGCATTTGGTACATGGGACTAACTAACTGCCTGTGCTTCCAGAACAGCATAGAGACACAAGATGCAAATTCTGCCTTCACAGAGCCTTGGCTGAGCTCTTTCACCTGCCTTGAATGCCCTTCCTTCTATTAGGCTGCCCGTCGGGCCACTCCTTTTCAAGCCCCTCCTACTCCACTCAGCCTTCCTCTTGACCTCATGCCCTTGTGTATGACCGCTCCACCAAACATTCCCCACTTTTATTTGTCATTCATTCAGCACTTAATCCTACTACTTTCTAGCCTCCCATAT
>NW_005268763.1:0-350 GCF_000412655.1 Myotis brandtii | reverse complement strand
TGTCTGCCTGTCTGTGAGTAGCTTTATCGGTAACATTAGCTCTGCCAGCAGGCACACCAGTGCCCTCCCATCTTTCAGATTTTATATAACAGAGCCCAGGGCATCTCGACTATGCAGGGGTGGGTCTGTTTCCAGCACCAGGGAAAAGTGAGAACTGAATAGGGATGGGGCTCTCGGTGTAGTTAAGAGAGAGGTAAAATAACTGTAATTTCATAGCAATTACCTACAACCAACACCGGCAAAGGCGCCAGTATTCCATTATAAACCCGCACCTCTGCTGGGAGCGATTTGCAAGGCAGAAAAAGGCACACAATTAGGCTCTCGGTATGCAAGGCCTCACTCCTCCATAC
>NW_005268762.1:0-350 GCF_000412655.1 Myotis brandtii | reverse complement strand
TGGCAGTTGCAAGGTCCCACTGCTTACGAGTGTACGTGTTGCTGGGGCACGTCAGGAATGGACTCTGTCAGTTGGCTGATCGGCTCAGCTAGACAACTCTACCTGTAGCCCATGTCGGGATTGGGGCACACAGGCTCTTTTATACAAACGCAGCTACTAGAAACCCACTTTGTGTCTGAGGATGGAGGAAGGCGGGTCTCGGAGAAGCCGGGGGGATTATTGTGAGCTGGAGAGATGCTCTGGAAGGTTTTCCCTCGAGATGCAGTGGCTCCTGTAGGCACGTCAACCACAGGCGGTGGGATCTGTAATAACACTTATCTCCACACTGTTTATCCCTCTGTTTGATGTGT
>NW_005268761.1:0-350 GCF_000412655.1 Myotis brandtii | reverse complement strand
GACTCAGAAAGGACGTGTGAGAGTCATGTGAATGCAGGTCCATTGTTAATGCTAAATTAAATATTTGGAAGGTGGCTTTCCTTTCTCTTTCATCTCCATTTTTTGCAAAACAAATCATTCCAACACTTAATGGTTTAAGACATAGCACTCATTTTAGTATTCTCTACTGCAGTTTCTGTGGGCAGGAACTCAAGGCCATTTAGCTGGGTGATCTGGCTTTTCATAAGTTCTAGCCAGATGGTAGCTGCAGCTGGAATCGCAAAGGTGTCTGCTCTTATTTGCTTGACCTCTAGGCTAGAAAAATCCAAACAGCCAGGGCTGGAGCAGCTAGGGCTCCTCGGGCATCTCTC
>NW_005268760.1:0-350 GCF_000412655.1 Myotis brandtii | reverse complement strand
TCTATAATCACAATGCGAGGAGTTGACATCTTAACAATATTGATTCTTTAAATATTTTCAGTTTCTTTCATCAGCTATTGTTGATTTCTAGTTTAATTCTATTGCAGTCTGAGAACACACTCTGTATTATTTTTATTCTTTTAAATCTGGGAGGTATGTTTTATGGCCTACATTGTGGTCTGACTTGGTGAATGTTCCATGTGACTTGAGAAGAATCTGTACTCTGCTGTTGTTGTATGAAGTGTCGCTTAAATGTGAATTTGATCAAATGTATTGATGTTGCTATTCAGTTCAACTATATCCTTGCTCATTATCTGCCTGCTGGATCTATTCATTACTAAAATAGTGGT
>NW_005268759.1:0-350 GCF_000412655.1 Myotis brandtii | reverse complement strand
ATTTAAAGGGCCAGAAGGTTGAGAACCACTGGTAAACAGTGGGACGAGCTAAGATTTCGCTCTTCCTTCCCCCTCCTCCCTCCTCCCTCCTCCCTCCTCTCTGCTATCGTATAGTTGGTTTCAGGGTGATTTAAATTATGTATTTCCAGTTGCATTAAGGTTACTCCTTGTCTCCCTCCTCCCTCCCCCTCCTCTCCTGCATTTTTTTGTGAGGGGAGGTTTTAACCCTTTGTTCTCAAGACAAGGCCCTGCTACAAGTGGCCGGCAAAGCCTTTGGGCTTTAACTTTCTTCTTTCAATTTCCCTATTCCAGTAGTCCCAGGATTTTCCTAAATTTTCATTATCCTACAA
>NW_005268758.1:0-350 GCF_000412655.1 Myotis brandtii | reverse complement strand
ACTGTCCAGGTTGTGAGAATAGGGTGCTGAAGAACAAGTTTCTATAATCCAATGAGGGAGAAAGAATGTAGAAGCAAATAATAAAACGATAAGTTACTTTAGGTGGTGGCAGTGGTATGAACAAAAGGAAAGCACATCTAAAGGAGAGCGTGAGTAGGGACTTCTGTTTTTCATGGGTGTGTAAGTAGATCTGCAAACAAGGTGACTTTTGAACAGAGACCTCCAAAGTGAGCAGGAGAAAATCTGAGACGTCCTAAATTAAATAGCAGTTGGGCCAGAGAGTGAGAGAAATAGACAACAGTCATCAACTAGGTAAAAGCTGTGGCCCACTTACAAAAGGCTGCTCACAT
>NW_005268757.1:0-350 GCF_000412655.1 Myotis brandtii | reverse complement strand
TAGGTATGTGCCCTGACTGGGAATCAAACCTGCAAGTTTTTGGTGTCTGGGACAACACTCCAACCAACTGAGCCGCTCCAGCCAGGGCCATTGGGCGTTTCTGAGTGAATACTTTTATTTCATTTGCCAGTTCTCTCACTCTCTGCCCCTTCCGAGAAAGAAGTGATCTGTTCTGAGAAGTACTGGGGAGAGTCTGACTTCAGTTGTATTGTCTCAGACAGGAAGGCATGGGTACTGAACTGAAATACTGGGGAGGGGGGCACCTAACTGACTCTCTTTCTCTCTCTCCTGAATGTTAAGTACATGCCCCATATCACAGAGCCTTATCTGAGCAGATCATTGTGCTCTAT
>NW_005268756.1:0-350 GCF_000412655.1 Myotis brandtii | reverse complement strand
TAAAAAGCCAGTGACCAGAATGCTGTAACGACCAGAAAGACCGGTTGCTATGACGCCCACTGTAGCCAGAGAACCGGCCTGATATGGGGGTGGGGCCAGCCGGCCAACCTCCCATGGCCCCTTCCCCAACCGGCCCCACCCATGATAGCCTCCCCACCCCAATAGGGAGCAGGGCTGACCGGCCAACCTCCTGCAGCTCCTCTGCTGGGCAGGCCCCTCCCCCGATGGGCCCACACCACCACATTCGGCCTGCAGCCCCTCCTCCTGGCCAGCCCCGTCCCTGATCACCTCCCCACCCCAATACAGGGTGGATCCAGCTGGCCAACCTCCTGCAGCCCCTCCCCCTGGCT
>NW_005268755.1:0-350 GCF_000412655.1 Myotis brandtii | reverse complement strand
AAATTGAAAATATAATTCAGTTTTGCGTTCTGCTAGTCGTTAATGGGGACAAAGAGGAAAAACAATCCCAGAGTTCATTTCCTTTCTACATGGTACCTCTACTTTAAGTGTTGATACATAAGTTATCTCATTTCATCCTTACAGTTTTATATAGTTGATATGGCAAGTGTAACTATATATTTTGTAGATGTCTAAGGCACAGAGAGGAAAAGAGAAAAGCTCAAAGATTAATGCACTGTGATGCCCGTTAGCTAACTGTTAACGGATTCATCCTTTTTTCCTCTTTGAAATACCCTTTTAAAGTATCACATACACAGAAACACACACAAAAAGTATAAATGCATAGTTCT
>NW_005268754.1:0-350 GCF_000412655.1 Myotis brandtii | reverse complement strand
GAAAGCTCTCATTTTTAATTTTAGTAAATATCAAAATTCCCTCCAATTGGTTATATTAATTTTACTGCATCTTTCATATTTTAAAATAATTTTTAATCTCAGTAAAAATCCCTATCAATTAAAAACAAAACCCAGGCATTCATAAAAGGAGTATAATTCACATGTTATATTATGGTATCCCCAAATGTAATATGACCATGATTTCTAAGTCAGCCAGCATCTGAAACAGCACTTGTCATAAGAACTGCTGCAATCAGAAATGAGCCCTAGGTGGACCTTTCTTAAACTTGCTCAGGAAAATTAGATTCCAAGAATCTCTGTTGCCATCTGGTGGCAACTCCCCATTGGTG
>NW_005268753.1:0-350 GCF_000412655.1 Myotis brandtii | reverse complement strand
ACTCTTGTCAAAACCACAGTCTGATGAAGAAGGACAGATACTAATGAAATGTGGCAGGCACATTATAGAGAGAACAAAGTGATTGGGGAACAAAAAGGATAAAGCCAGCAGCTCCGTCTGAGGCATCAGGTAAGGATTTGCTGCAGTGGCCATCAATTACTTGTTCAAAGAGTATATATTGAGTCACTTCAATGAACTGGCACTGTGTTTACTATTAGAGCCAAAAGTTAAAGAAATAAACAAAATAGACCTGGGATATAATGATGTATAACTTAAATTTTTAAAAAATATAGTCAATTTCAATTGAATACAATCTGGAAGAAAATTACACACCTGAGAAAAAAGCTTCA
>NW_005268752.1:0-350 GCF_000412655.1 Myotis brandtii | reverse complement strand
TAAATAAATATTATTTTTAAAACACTATATACTTTTCTTTTCTTTTTTTTTCTTTTTTTTTGTTTTAATTAAATCTTTATTGAAAAAACACTATATACTTTTCAAAGCGATTTTATATCCATCGCCTCACTGGGCCGTGCTAACTCTGAAGCCGGTGGAGCGAGGCCACCCCATTTTGCGGAGGGGAAAGTGAGGTTCCCAGTTTGCCCGCGTCCGCTTGCATGCAGTTACCAGTAGCAGCGGCAGAATCCAGGCCTGTTTCCGGCCCTGGCCAATCTTTCCTCGTGCCAGCGATTTTCAACCTTCTTCAGCTCATGGCACACATGAACCAGTTATAAAATTGTGCCCAT
>NW_005268751.1:0-350 GCF_000412655.1 Myotis brandtii | reverse complement strand
GACCGGAATCGAACCCAGGACCCTTCAGTCCACTGAGGGGTCTACCACTGAGCAAAACTGGCTAGGGCTGATTTGCATTTTGATTTTCAAATTTATTAACCTTTTATTTTATGGTTATAACCTTTGGAGCCTTGTTTAAGAACTCCAAGCACCATTCTGAGGTCAAAAATATTCTCCTATATTGTCTTCTAAAAGATTTATATGCTTTTTTGCATATCAAGTCTTTGATCTCCTGGGGCTGAGTTTTGTAAATGACATAAATAGGGATCTATTTTTCCCCCATATGGGTAACTAATTGCCCCCAAACTAAATATTGAATAATCTATCATTTCCCTCACTGATTTGTAAGG
>NW_005268750.1:0-350 GCF_000412655.1 Myotis brandtii | reverse complement strand
AGGATATCTCTTCCATTCTTCAAGGACTGAACATTCTTCTCTGAAGAAATGACCCTGAACAGTAGATTCAACAGACACCTGTTATGTGCTAAGCACTCAGACTCAAAGCAACAAAATCAGCCCCTGCCCTCCAAATTTTCCATAAATGATCATTTGTCAACCTGGAACTCTTTTGTAGCTAGTTCTTTTTAAACCTGTATCATGTTTGTAACAAGTAGGTTCATAATTATCATTACTGCTGGGTGAGTACATTTTTTTAATCTTTGTTATAAGTTCGTTGTTTGCAGCATATAGTATGTGACTGCTATGTACCATGCACTTTATATAAATATATATATGTGTGTGTGTGT
>NW_005268749.1:0-350 GCF_000412655.1 Myotis brandtii | reverse complement strand
GTTTAAATATAAACGTCAAAGTCTTGAAGGACAAAAAGGCCTGGACAAGAGGCGACTTAAAATTTATCCTATTATGTAACTTTGTTTTCATAACAATTCTGAGTCTGGGAGAACAGGTAAAACCGGCCTGGTTTTTATCTGTTTTGGAGAAGTGTGGCTGAGGAAGTCTGGGGAATCACATAGATTTCTTAAGCCTGGGCTGTTTTCTAGAATTGCACCTGGAGAGGTAGAAGGAGACACTATGTGCTACAGACAGTCTTCAAACACAGGCGGTAGGACAGGGAAGAAAATAAACCACCTTATTTTATTTACACAGTGAGGTAACTCAGGTCCACTCAAAAGTGAATAAG
>NW_005268748.1:0-350 GCF_000412655.1 Myotis brandtii | reverse complement strand
GACCTGCTGAAGAGGCAGGAGGGGCTGGGTTCCTCCACTGTCCCCAGAGCTCGCCCGGTGCACCGCTGCATGGATCTTATTTTTAAAACAGGGTGAAGTTGGGCCTGGGCCTGGGAAGAGGTGCCTAGGACCCTCATGGACCCCTGTTCCCAGTGGCCCTCTTATCCCTATCTGACTCAAAGCTGGACCTGCAAAGTAGATGAAGCGAGTCGTAGCTTCCTCCTCCTGCCCACCCAAGTGTCTGTGTCACTCCTTCCCTCCTTCCGGCAGGCCCCAGCCCCATCTATATTATCCTAAAGCTTAGACTTTAAGGCAGGGGTGGGGAACCTTTTTTTTGCCAAGGGCCATTT
>NW_005268747.1:0-350 GCF_000412655.1 Myotis brandtii | reverse complement strand
GTGTCTATTATTTTACTTTTTATCCAATCTCAGAGGTCCCCCTACCCACCGCTTTGCTTTCTCCCACCTCTCTAATCGATCACCAATGGATTTCATGTAACCCGCTTACGTCTCGCCTCCACTTTTGATTGTAATGTATTAAAAAGAGGCACAAAACTGCCACTCCCCAGAGCATTATCTCAATCCCTCGAGATTCTGTTTCCCGGCAGTTGTCAACAGTTTGGCCCAAATAAACTCACAAAGACATTCTTCACAGGTTTGCATGTTTCTCACATTCACATTCGTGCTGATCTCTTCCAGGAGGAAGACTCAGATTCTTCCAGAGAAGCATCTTTCAGAGTCTCCAGGGA
>NW_005268746.1:0-350 GCF_000412655.1 Myotis brandtii | reverse complement strand
TTGGTTCATGGGTCAGTGCTCAACCCCTGAGCCACACTGGTCAGGCCTCATTTTATTACATGTAAATTCTGTCTATTACCCAAGAAAGCCTACCAAACATTAAGATACTTTTTTCAGAAGCTAATTTTTGTCTTTTGAATAATGATACTTTATCAAAATGTATAAGAGAACACTTCCTAGAAAGCTAAGAAGTTTATAAATTACACTGTGTTCATGGAAAAACCAAACCGTATCTGTTAAAGCAAATGAGTAGAGTATGCTACTTGATGAACTGATGTATTTTTTTAAGCTTTATTTTCCCTCTAGCCTGGAAAACATCAATAACATAGAGATTTACAGAGAAATCCACA
>NW_005268745.1:0-350 GCF_000412655.1 Myotis brandtii | reverse complement strand
ATCTGTTTTGCCAATTTAATGAAACCTGTTTTTACTATGAAGCTCTAGTGTTTCTTTAACATGGTTTACTATTATCTGACTTGATGCATTACACTTTCTCATTTCCACCTTTACCTGTTCCCATTTAGAGAAATTAATCTGCACAACAGACTTTTGACAGGTTTAAAGAAAGAGAAATCCTTCTGAGGGAAATGTTTTCTTATGTAGGTGAGACACAGGGAAATAAGAAACCTCAAAAGGACCTGGCAAACAAAAAAAATCAGAAAAATGAGTGAAGGCATCAAAAAGAATCACATTAATAAGAGTTCCAGACATTCACCAAATATAAATGTGTGGGGGCCCTGGCCAGA
>NW_005268744.1:0-350 GCF_000412655.1 Myotis brandtii | reverse complement strand
CTAATTTCTTTCTCTTGTTTTCCTATAGGCTACTGCTGGACTCATAAAATTAGTCCCTTTCTCATCTATCTTTGAAATGGTTTCTGTAGAACTAGTTTTATTCTTTGTTAAATGTTTCATAGAATTCACCAGGGAAGCCATCTGGACCTGGGTTGTTCTGTGTTTTCTTTTGTTGGCAAGATTTTTTAATTACAAATTCAATTTTTGTAATAGATAAATAACTAATCAAATTTTCTATTTCTTCTTAAGTCACTTTTTATAATTTATGTCTTTCAAATAATTTGCCCATTACCCTTAGTATCTCTTTGGACATATAATCTATATATATAAAAGCCTAAGCGACTGTTACG
>NW_005268743.1:0-350 GCF_000412655.1 Myotis brandtii | reverse complement strand
GCCTCCATGGCGGGTAGTCGCCCAGATCTCCGGGGAAGACGCCTGCCCGGGGAGCGCAGCCGGCCTGGAATTCCTCCCGCACATTGCACTTTGCAGGGGGCGGGCCCGGAGGCTGTAAACTTTTATGACAGAGTCGTTTTTTGTTAAGTGGTTTTCTGTGCCCAAATTGCCTAGATGATGGATATATCATTAGGGTTCCTTCCTCTATGAGTAGAAGAAAACTCCATTCAAAATAATTTAAATAATTAAAACATTAAAAAATGTATAAAACATGCCTTAGCTGGTTGCTCAGTGGTTAGAGCGCCGGCCTGCAGGCTGAAGAATCTGGGGTTCGATTCCGGTCTAGGGCA
>NW_005268742.1:0-350 GCF_000412655.1 Myotis brandtii | reverse complement strand
CCGCTAACCCAAGCCTGACCCGCAAGGATAAGTAAACCATCTGTGACTCCCTGACTTTGTCTTACTGTCATTTCCAATGATCAGGCTGCACAAGGCCTCGCCAACCAAGTCTAGCAGGACGGGCACATGGAGAGTGCAGGGCCTTCATCTGACCTGCCACTGGAATTAGGTCAACCTGAGGGGTTGGGGGTAGGGTAGATGTTTAGGCTGCATCCAAGGTGTCACCAGAACAAAGTATTCACAGAACAGTAATGGACTCTATAGCAACCTATATCAGGTTAACAGGGCTCTCTGTCTGCACAGTTGAGCAAAGTATGGTGACCAGGATCAGGGAATATCTAGAGACTCAG
>NW_005268741.1:0-350 GCF_000412655.1 Myotis brandtii | reverse complement strand
TCTGCATGGACACAACCATCTGACTGCCCCAGGGACACGCGGCGGGGCCAGGGGTGCGGCTAGCTGGGTTTTAGACGGCCACGCAGTTGCCGTTCACCCCCCGCTGTGACCTGGGCCCTGGCATCCTCGCTGCCCCTCACCTGGAGACTGGGACTGGAGCGCCGGCCTCACAGGGCTGTCCCGAGGCTTATATGCGGCTGTTCATGCAAAGCGCTTGGCCCGGTGCCTGGTCCCAAGGGCTCTGTGGACGGTGGGAGCTGCTGTGACCAGCGCCTTGTGCAGGACGTGAGCCCTGTTCGGGGGACACCCGTAGGATTCGTGGGGAAGCTGGCTCTGGAGTCTCGGGCGCC
>NW_005268740.1:0-350 GCF_000412655.1 Myotis brandtii | reverse complement strand
GTTTTCATGGGAATATCCTGGCATCACTAGTTATCTACAGTCGGTTGCTCCTGAAAGCTAATCCCCACTAACACAGGTCCTCCCGCCCAGTCACCCCAATCCCTGTAAAGAAATGGAAGCAAGTAGAAACCAACAGAAAAAGGTGCACGTTGCCCCTGCAGTGCTCTCTTCTGGGACCTTTCTGCCCTGGGTTATTGGTGCTCTGTCTTTCTGCTGGCCTTTTCCTGCTTTAATTTAGAGCTCTTCCCCTCCAGTCTCAGGGCTCTGATTGGCTTAACGGCCAGGTGCTTTGGAAGAGCCCTTGCTCAGCAGGATGCGTCTGTCCTTTGCAGGGACACTGTATCCCCATA
>NW_005268739.1:0-350 GCF_000412655.1 Myotis brandtii | reverse complement strand
GCGCTGAGCGTGGGTCGTGGTTGCTGAGCGTGGGTCGTGGGCGCTGAGTGTGGGTTGTGGGCACTGAGTGCGCGTGGGGGCACTTTGCGGAGAATGTGAAATAAGCCGCACTGTGGCCCGAGCCCTGAGCACCCACGGCCCTCATGTGCCAGTGGTTTCCACTGCCAGTTCCCCACTCTTACAGGGCCTGGGCATTTCCACTCTGAAAGGGGTGCAAGGACTTATTTTAACATTTTATGAACCTCTACGTGTCCTCAAATACTTCAGAATTCTGGAGGAATGTATTTAGCTCATTGCCACAGCAACTTTTAAAAAATACATATGTTTTTATTGATTTCAGAGAGGAAGGG
>NW_005268738.1:0-350 GCF_000412655.1 Myotis brandtii | reverse complement strand
TTTAAAGGGCCAGAAGGTTGAGAACCACTGCGCCTAACGGAAAAAGAAGAGCTGGGTCCATCCACAGATGTTGCTGTTGGCTTTCTAGGCTACACTCTTCCACTTGACAAGAGTTTGGCCCTTACCTTGGACATGAGAAGCCTAAAGCATGGATCCTGAGAATGTCCTCACAGTGTGGCCTGGGGAGGGATCTGTGTGCTGACCACAGGGGACACGGGATGGGGCTGTGGGCTGACCAAGGAGCAGGTTATAACTCTCTCTACTAGTATAAGGGCTGCAGTCAGAACGACTATTTTTTTTTAATAATCTTTGAAAAAATATGTTTTTATTGATCTTTAGAGAGAGAGGAA
>NW_005268737.1:0-350 GCF_000412655.1 Myotis brandtii | reverse complement strand
GCCGCATGTGGCTTGCGAGGCGCAGTTTGCTGACCACGGTCCTAATGGAACAGGAGACTCACATGGAAAGGCAACCTCTCCAAAGGCTCCTTGCGCTTTGTCCTCTCCTTCTTCCCCAACGAGAACCTCCTGCGGCTCCCAGAGGCCTTCACGTGTCCTAAGCGACGCCGAGAAAGTCTTCAGACGCACGGACAACACATGCCCGGTGTCCTGCGGAGGCGGCGACGGACTGAGGGGTCTAATTGGGTTTAGTCCATCCTTTCTCTTCGTCCCAGAGGCTGCCTCTGTGAAATAACCTCCGTTCACGAGGGTCCTGGAGTGAGCCCCCGGCAGACGCAACTCCTGCTGTA
>NW_005268736.1:0-350 GCF_000412655.1 Myotis brandtii | reverse complement strand
GAGGATTCACAAAACAAAATGAAAGCAAAGGGTCCAGGTGATTTTAATGATTGGAAGCCACCAGAGACGCGTGCAACTCCTGTGGGAGTTATGTAAGAGTGCCTATTGAGATTTATTCCAAATGTAAGAATGAGGGCCAACGAGGAGACAAGATCGGGAGTGAAGTTTTTGGCGTCAGAGAAGGCTTTTTATGAGTAACCGCGGCCAACCTTCCTGCCTGTCATCACGGGAAGATGGACAACCTCTTGCTGAGACAATCGAGTCCTGGAGGCACCCTGCTCCTTGCAACCCCAGCCCCTACTGCCTGTCAGCTGGCCCCAGAGGCACCCACAGTCTGCAAACCCCCCACC
>NW_005268735.1:0-350 GCF_000412655.1 Myotis brandtii | reverse complement strand
GGGTTTTAAAAAAAAAGTGGGGTTTCTTTTGTGGGATAACCATACTGTCCTAAAATTAGATAGTGGTGACAGTTACAAGACTCTGTAAAGCTATTAAAAACTACTAAACTGTGCATTTTACTTGAATGAGTATGATTTCATAGTATGAGAACTATATCGCAATAAAGCTGTTATGAAAAAAGATAACATCTCGCCCTAGTTATTTTGGCTCAGTGGTTAGAGAGTCAGCCCAAGGACTGAAGGGTGTTCGATTCCGGTTAAGGACATGCACCTCGGTTGCAGGCTCGATCCCCAGCCCAGAGTTGGTGCATGCGTGGGGGGCAACCAATCGATGTGTCTCTCTCACATCG
>NW_005268734.1:0-350 GCF_000412655.1 Myotis brandtii | reverse complement strand
CTGGTTCCCCAACATTCTATTTCTGCCCCCTCTCACTCCCATTTTAAGGGCATTTGTTGGGATCTGGAGTGGCAAAGCAGTTTCATGGGTCAACGCTGGTAATAGGTGCCCACACGCTGTCCTGGGAGGGCCCTGAGGCTAGACCCCAGTCCAGGAGGGAAGGTGCTGTGGTATTAGCCTCATCGGTCCTGAGTATGGTTGTGTATATTTGTCAATATCCTCACAGTCTCAAGTGACTGAAACCTAATCTCAGGCAGGAAAACTCCTTGGCTCACAGAATCCAGGAAAGGATATTAACAAGAAAGGAGTGGAGATGCAGACGGGCCTGAGGAACACTATGAACCAGCAAC
>NW_005268733.1:0-350 GCF_000412655.1 Myotis brandtii | reverse complement strand
TTTGCATATTAGAGTTTTATTATATAGGATGTACTCTTTTCTTTGTGGCTTCTTTCAACTATGGTACTGTTTTTGTGGTCCAGTGATGTTGTAGCATGAATCAGACTTTGTTCCTTTTTATAGCTGAGTAATATCTTATTGTATGGACATACTACATTTTGTTTATCCATTCATCTGTCCATGGAAATTTGGATTGTTTTCAGTTTTTGCCTATTAAGAACAATACTGCTATGAGTATTTGCCTATAGATCTTTGTGTGGACATGTTTTCATTTCTCTAGGAGTGGGTCATATGGTAAATTTATATTTAATTTTGTAAGAAACCACCAAACTGTTTTCCAAAGTGGCTGC
>NW_005268732.1:0-350 GCF_000412655.1 Myotis brandtii | reverse complement strand
CATGTATTGCAAGATTACTGCAGTTTCTTTCTAACTGGTGTTTCTACATCCAGTTCTGCAACCACCAATGCATCTATTCTATGCATCGATGCTGCCAGAGTTATCTTTTTAAAAATCCAAATCTATAACTCTAGTATATTCAAAATTCCTCACTGACTCCCCATTGATCACAAAAGATCAATTCTCAAAAGCTACACTTGAAGGGCTAATGATCTGGCTTACTTCTAACTTTGCATACTTCTTTTAAGTCTCTCCCAATATGAATATCATAACATTCCCCAAATATGCACAACACTTTTACCTCTACGCTTTTGGACATGCTTTTCTGTCTGCCTAACACACTTTTTTTT
>NW_005268731.1:0-350 GCF_000412655.1 Myotis brandtii | reverse complement strand
TCCGTGCCCCTGCCCAACCCCTCCTGCCACAGCCCCCAGCCCCCTGTCTGCCAGCAGCCCCACTCCTGCTGTCACTGCTCCCACACACTGACGGCCCACTCGCACTCGCTGACAGCATGGAGCAATTGAGGCCAGCACCAGCAGCGAGTGCGAGTGGAGCCAGCGCTGTCAGCGGGTGTGAGAGGCAGCTGCTGACCCAGATTGCCCTTCAGGAGCAGGGGGAGATAGAGAAGCCCTGAGGGGCGTTCAGGGCTGGCAGCCACTGCTCACACCCACTGAGGGCACCTAGCGATCAGGGTCAGCGCCTGGCAGTGGGTGCAAGCACCGGGTGGGCCCGCGGTGTACGGGAG
>NW_005268730.1:0-350 GCF_000412655.1 Myotis brandtii | reverse complement strand
TAACTATTTTAAAATTCAGGGTTGGTTCTAAATGCTATCATCTATTATTGAAACAATAGCCCACATCAGAACAATATTAAACCACTTGGTTTATAAGGTAACTTACAAGTCTAAACTTTTACTGTTCTTAAACTTTTACTGTTCTTAATGTAATTTTACTCAGTTATCAGCTTTTTTGTATGGAATAACACTGAATGTTATATTTCCCTTATATTAGTGTGCTTGTAGTAGCAAATAACAGAAAACACAACTATTAGTGACTTAAGTTCTACAGAAAGCATGTCAAAATTGCAGCATGAGGGCAGCATGTGGCCCAAAATGAATATTTTTGTGGCCCAGTCAATATAATG
>NW_005268729.1:0-350 GCF_000412655.1 Myotis brandtii | reverse complement strand
CTCTCCTGTTCACAAACAGCTATTTTCTTCCTATTTATTCTTAACAAGACACTTGCTAATGGCTCTGTCAAGGATTCAACGCTCACCCCAGTAGAAGTGATTACGTTCCTCTGCAGGGAAGTTGACCAAACCAAGTGGAGAGAATCCTCCAGACCCTGTACTTCCCCAGTGTACATCAACCCTGTTCCCTCTGAGAATGGTGTTGTCCATTTAAATGGCAAGTTTTACCTGGAAGTGCATATTGAATAACTCTCTCCTTCCCCACCCCAATCCCTTTGTCTTTAGATAGTACTATACAGATCTGTTCAAAACTAGCTACTTGAGCCCTAACCAGTTTGGCTCAGTGGATA
>NW_005268728.1:0-350 GCF_000412655.1 Myotis brandtii | reverse complement strand
TATATATATATATATACAAAACATTTATTTTATTTAAGAAATTTATAAGAACTATATGAAAAACACTATAAAGCATGAGAGGAAATAAAGAGCTAAGAGACTTGCCTTTACTTTGAAATCTGATGAAAGCTGTGGCTTCCTCCTGAGAAAAATAAACATGTACACATGTTCTCATTTACTTCTTTAAAAAAAAGTTTTTATTGGGGAAAATTTCGAACATTTCACACTCATTTTTTATATGTATTTTGATCCTATGTCAGGAACTCTTGGCCTAGGAGGATTTACATTTATTTATGCTTTTATTAAATATTAAATATTAAAAACTAGAGGCCCAGTGCATGAAATTAGTG
>NW_005268727.1:0-350 GCF_000412655.1 Myotis brandtii | reverse complement strand
TAGGAACTCTGGGAAGGCCCAGAGAAATGGCAGCCATATTCTTCACTGCACAGGTAGTTGTGAGGATAAAATGAGATGGTTTACTAAAGATGCCCAATCGACATTCACATTCCAGACCATGCCATGTGGTGGGACTGCTCCTCTCTGAGCATTCTCACTTGGATCTGGTTCCCCACAACGGCAAGTCACTTTGCCTGTCAGGACCTCAGTTTCCCCAGTTATAACGTAGATGAATAATTCTTAGCTAATGAGGATGTTGGATGAGTTCAGACACATTTGATGAGCCTTGTAGAGTCCCTGGCACATAATAGTATCTCAGTGCACTCAAGCAGTCTATAATTACTGTGGTC
>NW_005268726.1:0-350 GCF_000412655.1 Myotis brandtii | reverse complement strand
GCTCACCTCTTCCTCCAGCCAGTCGTTGTACTGCACGATGCCAGCCATGACGACGTCAGCTCCCTTGATGTAGAAGGTAATTTCTCCCGTTGATTCATCCTAGAGGGGCCGGAAGGCAGGAGTGAGCGGGGGAACGCCCGCCCGCCGGCTCCAGTGCCCGCTTCCCCTGACAGCTGGTGCGCCCCGTGTGCTCAGCAGACGCCCATGTTTTCCACTTGGCCAGAGATAAAAAGCCAGAGGGGGCCTCGCTTTGGGGGGCAAAGGCCACAGAAAATAGCAGAAAACTCAGAGCATTTGAAAAATTATTAAATGATGAAAGCAAGATCAAAAGGATGTAAGAACTTTGTTTG
>NW_005268725.1:0-350 GCF_000412655.1 Myotis brandtii | reverse complement strand
CAACACAGACACGAGCGTGTTAGAAAAACAAAACCCAAAAGCAAGAGCCGTGTTTATTGATTTTATATCTCGGGGATACATTTAAGTTAGTCTAGTGCTTTTATAAAAGTCTGTTTTAGCTCAGAGGACTGATGTATAGAAAACTACTTTAGAAACATAAGACAAATGTTAACAGCAGTGGAAAAGTGTGAAAAAAGTACACCATGAGATGAATATAATCAGATCAATGTTGTTAAAAATAAGAATATCCCATGTGCCAGGCACACACAAGCACACAAGCAAAAATAAAATAAAATCCAACCCTTGACATATATGATCTCTTAGGGAGCAGGGTGGGAGAGGTCAATGGG
>NW_005268724.1:0-350 GCF_000412655.1 Myotis brandtii | reverse complement strand
CATAGAAGACATCAAACATAATCAATAAATATTGTATTCTGACTGCTCCACCCACTAACTGACCATTCCCCATCTCTCTCCCCCTCCGTGGGCCACCCTATCCTCTGAAACACAACAATATTGAAATTGGGACAATTAATAATCCTACAATGGCCCCTACTGTTCAAGCGAAAGGAAGAGTTGCATGTCTCTCACTTTTAAGCAAAAGCTGGAAAGAATCAAGCTTAATGAGGAAGGTATGTTGAAAGCTGTGATAGGCTAAAAGCTAGATCTCTGGTGAAAAAGAGTTAATCAAGTTGTAAAGGCAAAGAAAAACTTTTTGAAGGAAATTATAAGTGCTACTCCAGCCC
>NW_005268723.1:0-350 GCF_000412655.1 Myotis brandtii | reverse complement strand
ATATTGCAAAGGAGGAAGTTACCTTCATTAAATAACAGGCCAGTGTGTCAACTGATACTTCCATGGAATATTTACAAAGAGAAAAAAATCATATCAAATGAACATACGCCATAATCTGGGAGTTTGGTGATTGTTCCCTCGAACTAGGAACATTAGCCAACAGTCTAAAGCATTACAGTCCCAGCCATACAGTGCTGAGGAGGAAAACAATGTTAACATATGTTAGACCAGTCAGACCGAACTGCTCACCCTGGGTATTGCACAGTGGAAGTGTGTCCTGTACCACCACATTACTGTAGGCTGCATCTCATTTATCTGCCCAAGTCAATCAATTAACCAGGTAACTTATA
>NW_005268722.1:0-350 GCF_000412655.1 Myotis brandtii | reverse complement strand
AAATTGAAAAAATTGATGTAAACTAAAAAAAAATATGATATAGACTAATCACTTGTCAATTCGATGTTTAACTGAAGCCATTTTGCAGTAGCTTTTATAAAGACAGATTTGTGCAACACTCCATAGCTCTCCCTTCAACTTCTTTCAATCAAACACAAATCTCTTAATCGTAAATTAAACAGATATCAAACCAAAAACTTTGGGTGAATCTTTGCTGTCTCCTCTTTGATAAGAAAAGGGGAAATTTACCACCATTTATGCAACAAGTATGTAAGCAGTGCCTGTGATGTGACAGGCACTGTTCTAGGGATGTCACTAAAGGAAACAGAAAAAACAAACAAACAAACAAA
>NW_005268721.1:0-350 GCF_000412655.1 Myotis brandtii | reverse complement strand
GTTCTTCATAGGTCTTGCTTTGGACCAATGCTAGAGAGCCATTCTTTTAGGAAGTAAGGGAGTTACAAGCTCCTCTACTTACAGAGGTTTTCCATATTTCTGGGAAGTTGGACTAGTCCAGAATGTGTGGAGCAGTAGGGTTGGGAACCTTCTTGTCTCTCTGAGGAGCCCAGTCTAGATCAATGTGTCTCAACTTTTAATTTGCATATGAACCACATTAAAATGCAGACTCTGAGTCAGTAGGTTCCTTTGGGGCCTGAGATTTTGTATTTCTAACAAGCTCCCAGGTAATACAGGTGCTGATGCTGCCTGTCCACGGACCCCACTGTGAGTAGCAATGGCCTAGTATA